>NW_028164247.1:92500-166655 GCF_964263955.1 Coregonus lavaretus | reverse complement strand
CTTCTTCATGTGTCTTCCTGTATCATGATCTCTCTTCTTCCTGTGTCTTTCTGTATCATGATCTCACTTCTTCCTGTGTCTTTCTGTATCATGATCTCTCTTCTTCCTGTGTCTTTCTGTATCATGATCTCTCTTCTTCCTGTGTCTTTCTGTATCATGATCTCTCTTCTTCCTGTGTCTTTCTGTATCATGATCTCACTTCTTCCTGTGTCTTTCTGTATCATGATCTCTCTTCTTCCTGTGTCTTTCTGTATCATGATCTCTCTTCTTCCTGTGTCTTTCTGTATCATGATCTCTCTTCTTCATGTGTCTTTCTGTATAATGATCTCTCTTCTTCCTGCGTCTTTCTCTATCATGATCTCTCTTCTTCCTGTGTCTTTCTGTATCATGATCTCTCTTCTTCCTGTGTCTTCCTGTATCATGATCTCTCTTCTTCCTGTGTCTTTCTCTATCAGGATCTCTCTTCTTCCTGTGTCTTCCTGTATCATGATCTCTCTTCTTCTTGTGTGTTTCTGTATCATGATCTCTCTTCTTCCTTTGTCTTTCTGTTTCATGATCTCTCTTCTTCCTGTGTCTTTCTGTATCATGATCTCTCTTCTTCCTGTGTCTTTCTGTATCATGATCTCTCTTCTCCCTGTGTGTTTCTGTATCATGATCTCTCTTCTTCCTGTGTCTTTCTGTATCATGATCTCTCTTCTTCCTGTGTCTTTCTGTATCAGTATCTCTCTTCTTCCTGTGTCTTTCTGTATCATGATCTCTCTTCTTATTGTGTCTTCCTGTATCATGATCTCTCTTCTTCCTGTGTCTTTCTGTATCATGATCTCTCTTTTTCCTGTGTCTTTCTGTATCATGATCTCTCTTCTTCCTGTGTCTTTCTGTATCATGATCTCTCTTCTTCCTGTGTCTTTCTGTATCAGGATTTCTCTTCTTCCTGTGTCTTTCTCTATCAGGATCTCTCTTCTTCCTGTGTCTTTCTGTATCATGATCTCACTTCTTCCTGTGTCTTTCTGTATCATGATCTCTCTTCTTCCTGTGTCTTTCTGTATCATGATCTCTCTTCTTCCTGTGTCTTTCTGTATCATGATCTCTCTTCTTCCTGTGTCTTCTTGTATCATGATCTCTCATCTTCCTGTGTCTTTCTGTATCATGATCTCTCTTCTTCCTGTGTCTTCCTGTATCATGATCTCTCTTCTTCCTGTCTTTCTGTATCATGATCTCTCTTCTTCCTGTGTCTTCCAGTATCATGCGTTCTCTTCTTCCTGTGTCTTCCTGTATCATGATCTCTCTTCTTCATGTGTCTTCCTGTATCATGATCTCTCTTCTTCCTGTGTCTTTCTGTATCATGATCTCACTTCTTCCTGTGTCTTTCTGTATCATGATCTCTCTTCTTCCTGTGTCTTTCTGTATCATGATCTCTCTTCTTCCTGTGTCTTTCTCTATCAGGATCTCTCTTCCTCCTGTGTCTTTCTGTATCATGATCTCTCTTCTTCCTGTGTCTTTCTGTATCATGATCTCTCTTCTTCCTGTGTCTTCTTGTATCATGATCTCTCATCTTCCTGTGTCTTTCTGTATCATGATCTCTCTTCTTCCTGTGTCTTCCTGTATCATGATCTCTCTTCTTCCTGTCTTTCTGTATCATGATCTCTCTTCTTCCTGTGTCTTCCAGTATCATGCGTTCTCTTCTTCCTGTGTCTTCCTGTATCATGATCTCTCTTCTTCATGTGTCTTCCTGTATCATGATCTCTCTTCTTCCTGTGTCTTTCTGTATCATGATCTCACTTCTTCCTGTGTCTTTCTGTATCATGATCTCTCTTCTTCCTGTGTCTTTCTGTATCATGATCTCTCTTCTTCCTGTGTCTTTCTCTATCAGGATCTCTCTTCCTCCTGTGTCTTTCTGTATCATGATCTCTCTTCTTCCTGTGTCTTTCTGTATCATGATCTCTCTTCTTCCTGTGTCTTTCTGTATCATGATCTCACTTCTTCCTGTGTCTTTCTGTATCATGATCTCTCTTCTTCCTGTGTCTTTCTGTATCATGATCTCTCTTCTTCCTGTGTCTTTCTGTATCATGATCTCTCTTCTTCATGTGTCTTTCTGTATAATGATCTCTCTTCTTCCTGAGTCTTTCTCTATCATGATCTCTCTTCTTCCTGTGTCTTTCTGTATCATGATCTCTCTTCTTCCTGTGTCTTCCTGTATCATGATATCTCTTCTTCCTGTGTCTTTCTCTATCAGGATCTCTCTTCTTCCTGTGTCTTCCTGTATCATGATCTCTCTTCTTCTTGTGTGTTTCTGTATCATGATCTCTCTTCTTCCTTTGTCTTTCTGTTTCATGATCTCTCTTCTTCCTGTGTCTTTCTGTATCATGATCTCTCTTCTTCCTGTGTCTTTCTGTATCATGATCTCTCTTCTCCCTGTGTGTTTCTGTATCATGATCTCTCTTCTTCCTGTGTCTTTCTGTATCATGATCTCTCTTCTTCCTGTGTCTTTCTGTATCAGTATCTCTCTTCTTCCTGTGTCTTTCTGTATCATGATCTCTCTTCTTATTGTGTCTTCCTGTATCATGATCTCTCTTCTTCCTGTGTCTTTCTGTATCATGATCTCTCTTTTTCCTGTGTCTTTCTGTATCATGATCTCTCTTCTTCCTGTGTCTTTCTGTATCATGATCTCTCTTCTTCCTGTGTCTTTCTGTATCAGGATTTCTCTTCTTCCTGTGTCTTTCTCTATCAGGATCTCTCTTCTTCCTGTGTCTTTCTGTATCATGATCTCACTTCTTCCTGTGTCTTTCTGTATCATGATCTCTCTTCTTCCTGTGTCTTTCTGTATCATGATCTCTCTTCTTCCTGTGTCTTTCTGTATCATGATCTCTCTTCTTCCTGTGTCTTCTTGTATCATGATCTCTCATCTTCCTGTGTCTTTCTGTATCATGATCTCTCTTCTTCCTGTGTCTTCCTGTATCATGATCTCTCTTCTTCCTGTCTTTCTGTATCATGATCTCTCTTCTTCCTGTGTCTTCCAGTATCATGCGTTCTCTTCTTCCTGTGTCTTCCTGTATCATGATCTCTCTTCTTCATGTGTCTTCCTGTATCATGATCTCTCTTCTTCCTGTGTCTTTCTGTATCATGATCTCTCTTCTTCCTGTGTCTTTCTGTATCATGATTTCTCTTCTTCCAGTGTCTTTCTGTATCATGATCTCTCTTCTTCCTGTGTCTTCCTGTATCATGATCTCTCTTCTTCATGTGTCTTCCTGTATCATGATCTCTCTTCTTCCTGTGTCTTTCTGTATCATGATCTCACTTCTTCCTGTGTCTTTCTGTATCATGATCTCTCTTCTTCCTGTGTCTTTCTGTATCATGATCTCTCTTCTTCCTGTGTCTTTCTCTATCAGGATCTCTCTTCCTCCTGTGTCTTTCTGTATCATGATCTCTCTTCTTCCTGTGTCTTCTTGTATCATGATCTCTCATCTTCCTGTGTCTTTCTGTATCATGATCTCTCTTCTTCATGTGTCTTTCTGTATAATGATCTCTCTTCTTCCTGCGTCTTTCTCTATCATGATCTCTCTTCTTCCTGTGTCTTTCTGTATCATGATCTCTCTTCTTCCTGTGTCTTCCTGTATCATGATCTCTCTTCTTCCTGTGTCTTTCTCTATCAGGATCTCTCTTCTTCCTGTGTCTTCCTGTATCATGATCTCTCATCTTCCTGTGTCTTCCAGTATCATGCGTTCTCTTCTTCCTGTGTCTTCCTGTATCATGATCTCTCTTCTTCATGTGTCTTCCTGTATCATGATCTCTCTTCTTCCTGTGTCTTTCTGTATCATGATCTCACTTCTTCCTGTGTCTTTCTATATCATGATCTCTCTTCTTCCTGTGTCTTTCTGTATCATGATCTCTCTTCTTCCTGTGTCTTTCTCTATCAGGATCTCTCTTCCTCCTGTGTCTTTCTGTATCATGATCTCTCTTCTTCCTGTGTCTTTCTGTATCATGATCTCTCTTCTTCCTGTGTCTTTCTGTATCATGATCTCACTTCTTCCTGTGTCTTTCTGTATCATGATCTCTCTTCTTCCTGTGTCTTTCTGTATCATGATCTCTCTTCTTCCTGTGTCTTTCTGTATCATGATCTCTCTTCTTCATGTGTCTTTCTGTATAATGATCTCTCTTCTTCCTGCGTCTTTCTCTATCATGATCTCTCTTCTTCCTGTGTCTTTCTGTATCATGATCTCTCTTCTTCCTGTGTCTTCCTGTATCATGATCTCTCTTCTTCCTGTCTTTCTGTATCATGATCTCTCTTCTTCCTGTGTCTTCCAGTATCATGCGTTCTCTTCTTCCTGTGTCTTCCTGTATCATGATCTCTCTTCTTCATGTGTCTTCCTGTATCATGATCTCTCTTCTTCCTGTGTCTTTCTGTATCATGATCTCTCTTTTTCCTGTGTCTTTCTGTATCATGATCTCTCTTCTTCCTGTGTCTTTCTGTATCATGATCTCTCTTCTTCCTGTGTCTTTCTGTATCAGGATTTCTCTTCTTCCTGTGTCTTTCTCTATCAGGATCTCTCTTCTTCCTGTGTCTTTCTGTATCATGATCTCACTTCTTCCTGTGTCTTTCTGTATCATGATCTCTCTTCTTCCTGTGTCTTTCTGTATCATGATCTCTCTTCTTCCTGTGTCTTTCTGTATCATGATCTCTCTTCTTCCTGTGTCTTCTTGTATCATGATCTCTCATCTTCCTGTGTCTTTCTGTATCATGATCTCTCTTCTTCCTGTGTCTTCCTGTATCATGATCTCTCTTCTTCCTGTCTTTCTGTATCATGATCTCTCTTCTTCCTGTGTCTTCCAGTATCATGCGTTCTCTTCTTCCTGTGTCTTCCTGTATCATGATCTCTCTTCTTCATGTGTCTTCCTGTATCATGATCTCTCTTCTTCCTGTGTCTTTCTGTATCATGATCTCTCTTCTTCCTGTGTCTTTCTGTATCATGATCTCTCTTCTTCCTGTGTCTTCCTGTATCATGATCTCTCTTCTTCATGTGTCTTCCTGTATCATGATCTCTCTTCTTCCTGTGTCTTTCTGTATCATGATCTCACTTCTTCCTGTGTCTTTCTGTATCATGATCTCTCTTCTTCCTGTGTCTTTCTGTATCATGATCTCTCTTCTTCCTGTGTCTTTCTCTATCAGGATCTCTCTTCCTCCTGTGTCTTTCTGTATCATGATCTCTCTTCTTCCTGTGTCTTCTTGTATCATGATCTCTCATCTTCCTGTGTCTTTCTGTATCATGATCTCTCTTCTTCATGTGTCTTTCTGTATAATGATCTCTCTTCTTCCTGCGTCTTTCTCTATCATGATCTCTCTTCTTCCTGTGTCTTTCTGTATCATGATCTCTCTTCTTCCTGTGTCTTCCTGTATCATGATCTCTCTTCTTCCTGTGTCTTTCTCTATCAGGATCTCTCTTCTTCCTGTGTCTTCCTGTATCATGATCTCTCATCTTCCTGTGTCTTCCAGTATCATGCGTTCTCTTCTTCCTGTGTCTTCCTGTATCATGATCTCTCTTCTTCATGTGTCTTCCTGTATCATGATCTCTCTTCTTCCTGTGTCTTTCTGTATCATGATCTCACTTCTTCCTGTGTCTTTCTGTATCATGATCTCTCTTCTTCCTGTGTCTTTCTGTATCATGATCTCTCTTCTTCCTGTGTCTTTCTCTATCAGGATCTCTCTTCCTCCTGTGTCTTTCTGTATCATGATCTCTCTTCTTCCTGTGTCTTTCTGTATCATGATCTCTCTTCTTCCTGTGTCTTTCTGTATCATGATCTCACTTCTTCCTGTGTCTTTCTGTATCATGATCTCTCTTCTTCCTGTGTCTTTCTGTATCATGATCTCTCTTCTTCATGTGTCTTTCTGTATAATGATCTCTCTTCTTCCTGCGTCTTTCTCTATCATGATCTCTCTTCTTCCTGTGTCTTTCTGTATCATGATCTCTCTTCTTCCTGTGTCTTCCTGTATCATGATCTCTCTTCTTCCTGTCTTTCTGTATCATGATCTCTCTTCTTCCTGTGTCTTCCAGTATCATGCGTTCTCTTCTTCCTGTGTCTTCCTGTATCATGATCTCTCTTCTTCATGTGTCTTCCTGTATCATGATCTCTCTTCTTCCTGTGTCTTTCTGTATCATGATCTCACTTCTTCCTGTGTCTTTCTGTATCATGATCTCTCTTCTTCCTGTGTCTTTCTGTATCATGATCTCTCTTCTTCCTGTGTCTTTCTCTATCAGGATCTCTCTTCCTCCTGTGTCTTTCTGTATCATGATCTCTCTTCTTCCTGTGTCTTTCTGTATCATGATCTCTCTTCTTCCTGTGTCTTTCTGTATCATGATCTCACTTCTTCCTGTGTCTTTCTGTATCATGATCTCTCTTCTTCCTGTGTCTTTCTGTATCATGATCTCTCTTCTTCATGTGTCTTTCTGTATAATGATCTCTCTTCTTCCTGCGTCTTTCTCTATCATGATCTCTCTTCTTCCTGTGTCTTTCTGTATCATGATCTCTCTTCTTCCTGTGTCTTCCTGTATCATGATCTCTCTTCTTCCTGTCTTTCTGTATCATGATCTCTCTTCTTCCTGTGTCTTCCAGTATCATGCGTTCTCTTCTTCCTGTGTCTTCCTGTATCATGATCTCTCTTCTTCATGTGTCTTCCTGTATCATGATCTCTCTTCTTCCTGTGTCTTTCTGTATCATGATCTCACTTCTTCCTGTGTCTTTCTGTATCATGATCTCTCTTCTTCCTGTGTCTTTCTGTATCATGATCTCTCTTCTTCCTGTGTCTTTCTCTATCAGGATCTCTCTTCCTCCTGTGTCTTTCTGTATCATGATCTCTCTTCTTCCTGTGTCTTTCTGTATCATGATCTCTCTTCTTCCTGTGTCTTTCTGTATCATGATCTCACTTCTTCCTGTGTCTTTCTGTATCATGATCTCTCTTCTTCCTGTGTCTTTCTGTATCATGATCTCTCTTCTTCCTGTGTCTTTCTGTATCATGATCTCTCTTCTTCATGTGTCTTTCTGTATAATGATCTCTCTTCTTCCTGCGTCTTTCTCTATCATGATCTCTCTTCTTCCTGTGTCTTTCTGTATCATGATCTCTCTTCTTCCTGTGTCTTACTGTATCATGATCTCTCTTCTTCCTGTGTCTTTCTCTATCAGGATCTCTCTTCTTCCTGTGTCTTCCTGTATCATGATCTCTCTTCTTCTTGTGTGTTTCTGTATCATGATCTCTCTTCTTCCTTTGTCTTTCTGTTTCATGATCTCTCTTCTTCCTGTGTCTTTCTGTATCATGATCTCTCTTCTTCCTGTGTCTTTCTGTATCATGATCTCTCTTCTCCCTGTGTGTTTCTGTATCATGATCTCTCTTCTTCCTGTGTCTTTCTGTATCATGATCTCTCTTCTTCCTGTGTCTTTCTGTATCAGTATCTCTCTTCTTCCTGTGTCTTTCTGTATCATGATCTCTCTTCTTATTGTGTCTTCCTGTATCATGATCTCTCTTCTTCCTGTGTCTTTCTGTATCATGATCTCTCTTCTTCCTGTGTCTTTCTGTATCATGATCTCTCTTCTTCCTGTGTCTTTCTGTATCATGATCTCTCTTCTTCCTGTGTCTTTCTGTATCAGGATTTCTCTTCTTCCTGTGTCTTTCTCTATCAGGATCTCTCTTCTTCCTGTGTCTTTCTGTATCATGATCTCACTTCTTCCTGTGTCTTTCTGTATCATGATCTCTCTTCTTCCTGTGTCTTCCTGTATCATGATCTCTCTTCTTCATGTGTCTTCCTGTATCATGATCTCTCTTCTTCCTGTGTCTTTCTGTATCATGATCTCACTTCTTCCTGTGTCTTTCTGTATCATGATCTCTCTTCTTCCTGTGTCTTTCTGTATCATGATCTCTCTTCTTCCTGTGTCTTTCTCTATCAGGATCTCTCTTCCTCCTGTGTCTTTCTGTATCATGATCTCTCTTCTTCCTGTGTCTTTCTGTATCATGATCTCTCTTCTTCCTGTGTCTTTCTGTATCATGATCTCACTTCTTCCTGTGTCTTTCTGTATCATGATCTCTCTTCTTCCTGTGTCTTTCTGTATCATGATCTCTCTTCTTCCTGTGTCTTTCTGTATCATGATCTCTCTTCTTCATGTGTCTTTCTGTATAATGATCTCTCTTCTTCCTGCGTCTTTCTCTATCATGATCTCTCTTCTTCCTGTGTCTTTCTGTATCATGATCTCTCTTCTTCCTGTGTCTTACTGTATCATGATCTCTCTTCTTCCTGTGTCTTTCTCTATCAGGATCTCTCTTCTTCCTGTGTCTTCCTGTATCATGATCTCTCTTCTTCTTGTGTGTTTCTGTATCATGATCTCTCTTCTTCCTTTGTCTTTCTGTTTCATGATCTCTCTTCTTCCTGTGTCTTTCTGTATCATGATCTCTCTTCTTCCTGTGTCTTTCTGTATCATGATCTCTCTTCTCCCTGTGTGTTTCTGTATCATGATCTCTCTTCTTCCTGTGTCTTTCTGTATCATGATCTCTCTTCTTCCTGTGTCTTTCTGTATCAGTATCTCTCTTCTTCCTGTGTCTTTCTGTATCATGATCTCTCTTCTTATTGTGTCTTCCTGTATCATGATCTCTCTTCTTCCTGTGTCTTTCTGTATCATGATCTCTCTTCTTCCTGTGTCTTTCTGTATCATGATCTCTCTTCTTCCTGTGTCTTTCTGTATCATGATCTCTCTTCTTCCTGTGTCTTTCTGTATCAGGATTTCTCTTCTTCCTGTGTCTTTCTCTATCAGGATCTCTCTTCTTCCTGTGTCTTTCTGTATCATGATCTCACTTCTTCCTGTGTCTTTCTGTATCATGATCTCTCTTCTTCCTGTGTCTTTCTGTATCATGATCTCTCTTCTTCCTGTGTCTTTCTGTATCATGATCTCTCTTCTTCCTGTGTCTTTCTGTATCATGATCTCTCTTCTTCCTGTGTCTTTCTGTATCATGATCTCTCTTCTTCCTGTGTCTTTCTGTATCATGATCTATCTTCTTCCTGTGTCTTTCTGTATCAATATCTCTCTTCTTCCTGTGTCTTTCTGTATCATGATCTCTCTTCTTCCTGTGTCTTTCTGTATCATGATCTCTCTTCTTCCTGTGTCTTTCTGTATCATGATCTCTCTTCTTCCTGTGTCTTTCTGTATCATGATCTCTCTTCTTCCTGTGTCTTCCTGTATCATGATCTATCTTCTTCCTGTGTCTTTCTCTATCATGATCTCTCTTCTTCCTGTGTCTTTCTGTATCATGATCTCTCTTCTTCCTGTGTCTTTCTGTATCATGATCTCTCTTCTTCCTGTGTCTTTCTGTATCATATGATCTCTCTTCTTCCTGTGTCTTCCTGTATCATGATCTCTCTTCTTCCTGTGTCTTTCTCTATCAGGATCTCTCTTCCTCCTGTGTCTTTCTGTATCATGATCTCTCTTCTTCCTGTGTCTTTCTGTATCAATATCTCTCTTCTTCCTGTGTCTTTCTGTATCATGATCTCTCTTCTTCCTGTGTCTTTCTGTATCATGATCTCTCTTCTTCCTGTGTCTTTCTGTATCATGATCTCTCTTCTTCCTGTGTCTTTCTGTATCATGATCTCTCTTCTTCCTGTGTCTTCCTGTATCATGATCTATCTTCTTCCTGTGTCTTTCTCTATCATGATCTCTCTTCTTCCTGTGTCTTTCTGTATCATGATCTCTCTTCTTCCTGTGTACTTCTGTATCAGTATCTCTCTTCTTCCTGTGTCTTTCTGTATCATGATCTCTCTTCTTCCTGTGTCTTTCTGTATCATGATCTCTCTTCTTCCTGTGTCTTTCTGTATCATGATCTCTCTTCTTATTGTGTCTTCCTGTATCATGATCTCTCTTCTTCCTGTGTCTTTCTGTATCATGATCTCTCTTCTTCCTGTGTCTTTCTGTATCATGATCTCTCTTCTTCCTGTGTCTTTCTCTATCAGGGTCTCTCTTCCTCCTGTGTCTTTCTGTATCATGATCTCTCTTCTTCCTGTGTTTTTCTGTATCATGATCTCTCTTCTTCCTGTGTCTTTCTGTATCATGATCTCTCTTCTTCCTGTGTCTTTCTGTATCATGATCTCTCTTCTTCCTGTGTCTTTCTGTATCATGATTTCTCTTCTTCCTGTGTCTTCCTGTATCATGATCTCTCTTCTTCATGTGTCTTCCTGTATAATGATCTCTCTTCTTCCTGTGTCTTTCTGTATCATGATCTCTCTTCTTCCTGTGTCTTTCTGTATCATGATCTCTCTTCTTCCAGTGTCTTTCTGTATCATGATCTCTCTTCTTCCTGTGTCTTTCTGTATCATGATCTCTCTTCTTCCTGTGTCTTCCTGTATCATGATCTGTCTTCTTCCTGTGTCTTTCTGTATCATGATCTCTCTTCTTCCTGTGTCTTCCTGTATCATGATCTCTCTTCTTCCTTTGTCTTTCTGTATCATGATCTCTCTTATTCCTGTGTCTTCCTGTATCATGATCTATCTTCTTCCTGTGTATTTCTCTATCATGATCTCTCTTCTTCCTGTGTCTTTCTGTATCATGATCTCTCTTCTTCCTGTGTCTTTCTGTATCATGATCTCTCTTCTTCCTGTGTCTTTCTGTATCATGATCTCTCTTCTTCCTGTGTCTTCCTGTATCATGATCTCTCTTCTTCCTGTGTCTTTCTGTATCATGATCTATCTTCTTCCTGTGTCTTTCTGTATCAATATCTCTCTTCTTCCTGTGTCTTTCTGTATCATGATCTCTCTTCTTCCTGTGTCTTTCTGTATCATGATCTCTCTTCTTCCTGTGTCTTTCTGTATCATGATCTCTCTTCTTCCTGTGTCTTTCTGTATCATGATCTCTCTTCTTCCTGTGTCTTCCTGTATCATGATCTATCTTCTTCCTGTGTCTTTCTCTATCATGATCTCTCTTCTTCCTGTGTCTTTCTGTATCATGATCTCTCTTCTTCCTGTGTATTTCTGTATCAGTATCTCTCTTCTTCCTGTGTCTTTCTGTATCATGATTTCTCTTCATCCTGTGTCTTTCTGTATCATGATCTCTCTTCTTCCTGTGTCTTTCTGTATCATGATCTCTCTTCTTATTGTGTCTTCCTGTATCATGATCTCTCTTCTTCCTGTGTCTTTCTGTATCATGATCTCTCTTCTTCCTGTGTCTTTCTGTATCATGATCTCTCTTCTTCCTGTGTCTTTCTGTATCATGATCTCTCTTCTTCCTGTGTCTTTCTCTATCAGGATCTCTCTTCTTCCTGTGTCTTTCTGTATCACGATCTCTCTTCTCCCTGTGTGTTTCTGTATCATGATCTCTCTTCTTCCTGTGTCTTTCTGTATCATGATCTCTCTTCTTCCTGTGTCTTTCTGTATCAGTATCTCTCTTCTTCCTGTGTCTTTCTGTATCATGATCTCTCTTCTTATTGTGTCTTCCTGTATCATGATCTCTCTTCTTCCTGTGTCTTTCTGTATCATGATCTCTCTTCTTCCTGTGTCTTTCTGTATCATGATCTCTCTTCTTCCTGTGTCTTTCTGTATCATGATCTCTCTTCTTCCTGTGTCTTTCTGTATCAGGATTTCTCTTCTTCCTGTGTCTTTCTCTATCAGGATCTCTCTTCTTCCTGTGTCTTTCTGTATCATGATCTCACGTCTTCCTGTGTCTTTCTGTATCATGATCTCTCTTCTTCCTGTGTCTTTCTGTATCATGATCTCTCTTCTTCCTGTGTCTTTCTGTATCATGATCTCTCTTCTTCCTGTGTCTTCTTGTATCATGATCTCTCATCTTCCTGTGTCTTTCTGTATCATGATCTCTCTTCTTCCTGTGTCTTCCTGTATCATGATCTCTCTTCTTCCTGTCTTTCTGTATCATGATCTCTCTTCTTCCTGTGTCTTCCTGTATCATGATCTCTCTTCTTCATGTGTCTTCCTGTATCATGATCTCTCTTCTTCCTGTGTCTTTCTGTATCATGATCTCTCTTCTTCCTGTGTCTTTCTGTATCATGATTTCTCTTCTTCCAGTGTCTTTCTGTATCATGATCTCTCTTCTTCCTGTGTCTTTCTGTATCATGATCTCTCTTCTTCCTGTGTCTTTCTGTATCATGATCTCTCTTCTTCCTGTGTCTTTCTGTATCATGATCTATCTTCTTCCTGTGTCTTTCTGTATCAATATCTCTCTTCTTCCTGTGTCTTTCTGTATCATGATCTCTCTTCTTCCTGTGTCTTTCTGTATCATGATCTCTCTTCTTCCTGTGTCTTTCTGTATCATGATCTCTCTTCTTCCTGTGTCTTTCTGTATCATGATCTCTCTTCTTCCTGTGTCTTCCTGTATCATGATCTATCTTCTTCCTGTGTCTTTCTCTATCATGAACTCTCTTCTTCCTGTGTCTTTCTGTATCATGATCTCTCTTCTTCCTGTGTCTTTCTGTATCATGATCTCTCTTCTTCCTGTGTCTTTCTGTATCATATGATCTCTCTTCTTCCTGTGTCTTCCTGTATCATGATCTCTCTTCTTCCTGTGTCTTTCTCTATCAGGATCTCTCTTCCTCCTGTGTCTTTCTGTATCATGATCTCTCTTCTTCCTGTGTCTTTCTGTATCAATATCTCTCTTCTTCCTGTGTCTTTCTGTATCATGATCTCTCTTCTTCCTGTGTCTTTCTGTATCATGATCTCTCTTCTTCCTGTGTCTTTCTGTATCATGATCTCTCTTCTTCCTGTGTCTTTCTGTATCATGATCTCTCTTCTTCCTGTGTCTTCCTGTATCATGATCTATCTTCTTCCTGTGTCTTTCTCTATCATGATCTCTCTTCTTCCTGTGTCTTTCTGTATCATGATCTCTCTTCTTCCTGTGTATTTCTGTATCAGTATCTCTCTTCTTCCTGTGTCTTTCTGTATCATGATCTCTCTTCTTCCTGTGTCTTTCTGTATCATGATCTCTCTTCTTCCTGTGTCTTTCTGTATCAAGATCTCTCTTCTTATTGTGTCTTCCTGTATCATGATCTCTCTTCTTCCTGTGTCTTTCTGTATCATGATCTCTCTTCTTCCTGTGTCTTTCTGTATCATGATCTCTCTTCTTCCTGTGTCTTTCTCTATCAGGATCTCTCTTCCTCCTGTGTCTTTCTGTATCATGATCTCTCTTCTTCCTGTGTTTTTCTGTATCATGATCTCTCTTCTTCCTGTGTCTTTCTGTATCATGATCTCTCTTCTTCCTGTGTCTTTCTGTATCATGATCTCTCTTCTTCCTGTGTCTTTCTGTATCATGATTTCTCTTCTTCCTGTGTCTTCCTGTATCATGATCTCTCTTCTTCATGTGTCTTCCTGTATAATGATCTCTCTTCTTCCTGTGTCTTTCTGTATCATGATCTCTCTTCTTCCTGTGTCTTTCTGTATCATGATCTCTCTTCTTCCAGTGTCTTTCTGTATCATGATCTCTCTTCTTCCTGTGTCTTTCTGTATCATGATCTCTCTTCTTCCTGTGTCTTCCTGTATCATGATCTGTCTTCTTCCTGTGTCTTTCTGTATCATGATCTCTCTTCTTCCTGTGTCTTCCTGTATCATGATCTCTCTTCTTCCTTTGTCTTTCTGTATCATGATCTCTCTTATTCCTGTGTCTTCCTGTATCATGATCTATCTTCTTCCTGTGTATTTCTCTATCATGATCTCTCTTCTTCCTGTGTCTTTCTGTATCATGATCTCTCTTCTTCCTGTGTCTTTCTGTATCTTGATCTATCTTCTTCCTGTGTCTTTCTGTATCATGATCTCTCTTCTTCCTGTGTCTTCCTGTATCATGATCTCTCTTCTTCCTGTGTCTTTCTGTATCATGATCTATCTTCTTCCTGTGTCTTTCTGTATCAATATCTCTCTTCTTCCTGTGTCTTTCTGTATCATGATCTCTCTTCTTCCTGTGTCTTTCTGTATCATGATCTCTCTTCTTCCTGTGTCTTTCTGTATCATGATCTCTCTTCTTCCTGTGTCTTTCTGTATCATGATCTCTCTTCTTCCTGTGTCTTCCTGTATCATGATCTATCTTCTTCCTGTGTCTTTTTCTATCATGATCTCTCTTCTTCCTGTGTCTTTCTGTATCATGATCTCTCTTCTTCCTGTGTATTTCTGTATCAGTATCTCTCTTCTTCCTGTGTCTTTCTGTATCATGATTTCTCTTCATCCTGTGTCTTTCTGTATCATGATCTCTCTTCTTCCTGTGTCTTTCTGTATCATGATCTCTCTTCTTATTGTGTCTTCCTGTATCATGATCTCTCTTCTTCCTGTGTCTTTCTGTATCATGATCTCTCTTCTTCCTGTGTCTTTCTGTATCATGATCTCTCTTCTTCCTGTGTCTTTCTGTATCATGATCTCTCTTCTTCCTGTGTCTTTCTCTATCAGGATCTCTCTTCCTCCTGTGTCTTTCTGTATCATGATCTCTCTTCTTCCTGTGTTTTTCTGTATCATGATCTCTCTTCTTCCTGTGTCTTTCTGTATCATGATCTCTCTTCTTCCTGTGTCTTTCTGTATCATGATCTCTCTTCTTCCTGTGTCTTTCTGTATCATGATTTCTCTTCTTCCTGTGTCTTCCTGTATCATGATCTCTCTTCTTCATGTGTCTTCCTGTATAATGATCTCTCTTCTTCCTGTGTCTTTCTGTATCATGATCTCTCTTCTTCCTGTGTCTTTCTGTATCATGATCTCTCTTCTTCCAGTGTCTTTCTGTATCATGATCTCTCTTCTTCCTGTGTCTTTCTGTATCATGATCTCTCTTCTTCCTGTGTCTTCCTGTATCATGATCTATCTTCTTCCTGTGTCTTTCTGTATCATGATCTCTCTTCTTCCTGTGTCTTCCTGTATCATGATCTCTCTTCTTCCATTGTCTTTCTGTATCATGATATCTCTTATTCCTGTGTCTTCCTGTATCATGATCTATCTTCTTCCTGTGTCTTTCTCTATCATGATCTCTCTTCTTCCTGTGTCTTTCTGTATCATGATCTCTCTTCTTCCTGTGTCTTTCTGTATCATGATCTCTCTTCTTCCTGTGTCTTTCTGTATCATGATCTCTCTTCTTCCTGTGTCTTCCTGTATCATGATCTCTCTTCTTCCTGTGTCTTTCTGTATCATGATCTATCTTCTTCCTGTGTCTTTCTGTATCAATATCTCTCTTCTTCCTGTGTCTTTCTGTATCATGATCTCTCTTCTTCCTGTGTCTTTCTGTATCATGATCTCTCTTCTTCCTGTGTCTTTCTGTATCATGATCTCTCTTCTTCCTGTTTCTTTCTGTATCATGATCTCTCTTCTTCCTGTGTCTTCCTGTATCATGATCTATCTTCTTCCTGTGTCTTTCTCTATCATGATCTCTCTTCTTCCTGTGTCTTTCTGTATCATGATCTCTCTTCTTCCTGTGTATTTCTGTATCAGTATCTCTCTTCTTCCTGTGTCTTTCTGTATCATGATTTCTCTTCATCCTGTGTCTTTCTGTATCATGATCTCTCTTCTTCCTGTGTCTTTCTGTATCATGATCTCTCTTCTTATTGTGTCTTCCTGTATCATGATCTCTCTTCTTCCTGTGTCTTTCTGTATCATGATCTCTCTTCTTCCTGTGTCTTTCTGTATCATGATCTCTCTTCTTCCTGTGTCTTTCTGTATCATGATCTCTCTTCTTCCTGTGTCTTTCTCTATCAGGATCTCTCTTCCTCCTGTGTCTTTCTGTATCATGATCTCTCTTCTTCCTGTGTTTTTCTGTATCATGATCTCTCTTCTTCCTGTGTCTTTCTGTATCATGATCTCTCTTCTTCCTGTGTCTTTCTGTATCATGATCTCTCTTCTTCCTGTGTCTTTCTGTATCATGATTTCTCTTCTTCCTGTGTCTTCCTGTATCATGATCTCTCTTCTTCATGTGTCTTCCTGTATAATGATCTCTCTTCTTCCTGTGTCTTTCTGTATCATGATCTCTCTTCTTCCTGTGTCTTTCTGTATCATGATCTCTCTTCTTCCAGTGTCTTTCTGTATCATGATCTCTCTTCTTCCTGTGTCTTTCTGTATCATGATCTCTCTTCTTCCTGTGTCTTCCTGTATCATGATCTATCTTCTTCCTGTGTCTTTCTGTATCATGATCTCTCTTCTTCCTGTGTCTTCCTGTATCATGATCTCTCTTCTTCCTTTGTCTTTCTGTATCATGATCTCTCTTATTCCTGTGTCTTCCTGTATCATGATCTATCTTCTTCCTGTGTCTTTCTCTATCATGATCTCTCTTCTTCCTGTGTCTTTCTGTATCATGATCTCTCTTCTTCCTGTGTCTTTCTGTATCATGATCTCTCTTCTTCCTGTGTCTTTCTGTATCATGATCTCTCTTCTTCCTTTGTCTTCCTGTATCATGATCTCTCTTCTTCCTGTGTCTTTCTCTATCAGGATCTCTCTTCCTCCTGTGTCTTTCTGTATCATGATCTCTCTTCTTCCTGTGTCTTTCTGTATCATGATCTCTCTTCTTCCTGTGTCTTTCTGTATCATGATCTCACTTCTTCCTGTGTCTTTCTGTATCATGATCTCTCTTCTTCCTGTGTCTTTCTGTTTCATGATCTCTCTTCTTCCTGTGTCTTTCTGTATCATGATCTCTCTTCTTCCTGTGTCTTCCTGTATCATGATCTATCTTCTTCCTGTGTCTTTCTGTATCATGATCTCTCTTCTTCCTGTGTCTTCCTGTATCATGATCTCTCTTCTTCCTTTGTCTTTCTGTATCATGATCTCTCTTATTCCTGTGTCTTCCTGTATCATGATCTATCTTCTTCCTGTGTCTTTCTCTATCATGATCTCTCTTCTTCCTGTGTCTTTCTGTATCATGATCTCTCTTCTTCCTGTGTCTTTCTGTATCATGATCTCTCTTCTTCCTGTGTCTTTCTGTATCATGATCTCTCTTCTTCCTTTGTCTTCCTGTATCATGATCTCTCTTCTTCCTGTGTCTTTCTCTATCAGGATCTCTCTTCCTCCTGTGTCTTTCTGTATCATGATCTCTCTTCTTCCTGTGTCTTTCTGTATCATGATCTCTCTTCTTCATGTGTCTTTCTGTATAATGATCTCTCTTCTTCCTGCGTCTTTCTCTATCATGATCTCTCTTCTTCCTGTGTCTTTCTGTATCATGATCTCTCTTCTTCCTGTGTCTTCCTGTATCATGATCTCTCTTCTTCCTGTGTCTTTCTCTATCAGGATCTCTCTTCTTCCTGTGTCTTCCTGTATCATGATCTCTCTTCTTCTTGTGTGTTTCTGTATCATGATCTCTCTTCTTCCTTTGTCTTTCTGTTTCATGATCTCTCTTCTTCCTGTGTCTTTTTGTATCATGATCTCTCTTCTTCCTGTGTCTTTCTGTATCATGATCTCTCTTCTCCCTGTGTGTTTCTGTATCATGATCTCTCTTCTTCCTGTGTCTTTCTGTATCATGATCTCTCTTCTTCCTGTGTCTTTCTGTATCAGTATCTCTCTTCTTCCTGTGTCTTTCTGTATCATGATCTCTCTTCTTATTGTGTCTTCCTGTATCATGATCTCTCTTCTTCCTGTGTCTTTCTGTATCATGATCTCTCTTCTTCCTGTGTCTTTCTGTATCATGATCTCTCTTCTTTCTGTGTCTTTCTGTACCATGATCTCTCTTCTTCTTGTGTCTTTCTGTATCAGGATTTCTCTTCTTCCTGTGTCTTTCTCTATCAGGATCTCTCTTCTTCCTGTGTCTTTCTGTATCATGATCTCTCTTCTTCCTGTGTCTTCCTGTATCATGATCTCTCTTCTTCCTGTGTCTTTCTCTATCAGGATCTCTCTTCCTCCTGTGTCTTTCTGTATCATGATCTCTCTTCTTCCTGTGTCTTTCTGTATCATGATCTCTCTTCTTCCTGTGTCTTTCTCTATCATGATCTCTCTTCTTCCTGTGTCTTTCTGTATCATGATCTCTCTTCTTCCTGTGTCTTTCTGTATCATGATCTCTCTTCTTCCTGTGTCTTTCTGTATCATGATCTCTCTTCTTCCTTTGTCTTCCTGTATCATGATCTCTCTTCTTCCTGTGTCTTTCTCTATCAGGATCTCTCTTCCTCCTGTGTCTTTCTGTATCATGATCTCTCTTCTTCCTGTGTCTTTCTGTATCATGATCTCTCTTCTTCATGTGTCTTTCTGTATAATGATCTCTCTTCTTCCTGCGTCTTTCTCTATCATGATCTCTCTTCTTCCTGTGTCTTTCTGTATCATGATCTCTCTTCTTCCTGTGTCTTCCTGTATCATGATCTCTCTTCTTCCTGTGTCTTTCTCTATCAGGATCTCTCTTCTTCCTGTGTCTTCCTGTATCATGATCTCTCTTCTTCTTGTGTGTTTCTGTATCATGATCTCTCTTCTTCCTTTGTCTTTCTGTTTCATGATCTCTCTTCTTCCTGTGTCTTTTTGTATCATGATCTCTCTTCTTCCTGTGTCTTTCTGTATCATGATCTCTCTTCTCCCTGTGTGTTTCTGTATCATGATCTCTCTTCTTCCTGTGTCTTTCTGTATCATGATCTCTCTTCTTCCTGTGTCTTTCTGTATCAGTATCTCTCTTCTTCCTGTGTCTTTCTGTATCATGATCTCTCTTCTTATTGTGTCTTCCTGTATCATGATCTCTCTTCTTCCTGTGTCTTTCTGTATCATGATCTCTCTTCTTCCTGTGTCTTTCTGTATCATGATCTCTCTTCTTTCTGTGTCTTTCTGTACCATGATCTCTCTTCTTCTTGTGTCTTTCTGTATCAGGATTTCTCTTCTTCCTGTGTCTTTCTCTATCAGGATCTCTCTTCTTCCTGTGTCTTTCTGTATCATGATCTCTCTTCTTCCTGTGTCTTCCTGTATCATGATCTCTCTTCTTCCTGTGTCTTTCTCTATCAGGATCTCTCTTCCTCCTGTGTCTTTCTGTATCATGATCTCTCTTCTTCCTGTGTCTTTCTGTATCATGATCTCTCTTCTTCCTGTGTCTTTCTGTATCATGATCTCACTTCTTCCTGTGTCTTTCTGTATCATGATCTCTTTTCTTCCTGTGTCTTTCTGTATCATGATCTCTCTTCTTCCTGTGTCTTTCTGTATCATGATCTCTCTTCTTCCTGTGTCTTCCTGTATCATGATCTCTCTTCTTCCTGTGTCTTTCTCTATCAGGATCTCTCTTCCTCCTGTGTCTTTCTGTATCATGATCTCTCTTCTTCCTGTGTCTTTCTGTATCATGATCTCTCTTCTTCATGTGTCTTTCTGTATAATGATCTCTCTTCTTCCTGCGTCTTTCTCTATCATGATCTCTCTTCTTCCTGTGTCTTTCTGTATCATGATCTCTCTTCTTCCTGTGTCTTCCTGTATCATGATCTCTCTTCTTCCTGTGTCTTCCAGTATCATGCGTTCTCTTCTTCCTGTGTCTTCCTGTATCATGATCTCTCTTCTTCATGTGTCTTCCTGTATCATGATCTCTCTTCTTCCTGTGTCTTTCTGTATCATGATCTCACTTCTTCCTGTGTCTTTCTGTATCATGATCTCACTTCTTCCTGTGTCTTTCTGTATCATGATCTCTCTTCTTCCTGTGTCTTTCTGTATCATGATCTCACTTCTTCCTGTGTCTTTCTGTATCATGATCTCTCTTCTTCCTGTGTCTTTCTGTATCATGATCTCTCTTCTTCCTGTGTCTTTCTGTATCATGATCTCTCTTCTTCATGTGTCTTTCTGTATAATGATCTCTCTTCTTCCTGCGTCTTTCTCTATCATGATCTCTCTTCTTCCTGTGTCTTTCTGTATCATGATCTCTCTTCTTCCTGTGTCTTCCTGTATCATGATCTCTCTTCTTCCTGTGTCTTTCTCTATCAGGATCTCTCTTCTTCCTGTGTCTTCCTGTATCATGATCTCTCTTCTTCTTGTGTGTTTCTGTATCATGATCTCTCTTCTTCCTGCGTCTTTCTGTTTCATGATCTCTCTTCTTCCTGTGTCTTTCTGTATCATGATCTCTCTTCTTCCTGTGTGTTTCTGTATCATGATCTCTCTTCTCCCTGTGTGTTTCTGTATCATGATCTCTCTTCTTCCTGTGTCTTTCTGTATCATGATCTCTCTTCTTCCTGTGTCTTTCTGTATCAGTATCTCTCTTCTTCCTGTGTCTTTCTGTATCATGATCTCTCTTCTTATTGTGTCTTCCTGTATCATGATCTCTCTTCTTCCTGTGTCTTTCTGTATCATGATCTCTCTTTTTCCTGTGTCTTTCTGTATCATGATCTCTCTTCTTCCTGTGTCTTTCTGTATCATGATCTCTCTTCTTCCTGTGTCTTTCTGTATCAGGATTTCTCTTCTTCCTGTGTCTTTCTCTATCAGGATCTCTCTTCTTCCTGTGTCTTTCTGTATCATGATCTCACTTCTTCCTGTGTCTTTCTGTATCATGATCTCTCTTCTTCCTGTGTCTTTCTGTATCATGATCTCTCTTCTTCCTGTGTCTTTCTGTATCATGATCTCTCTTCTTCCTGTGTCTTCTTGTATCATGATCTCTCATCTTCCTGTGTCTTTCTGTATCATGATCTCTCTTCTTCCTGTGTCTTCCTGTATCATGATCTCTCTTCTTCCTGTCTTTCTGTATCATGATCTCTCTTCTTCCTGTGTCTTCCAGTATCATGCGTTCTCTTCTTCCTGTGTCTTCCTTTATCATGATCTCTCTTCTTCATGTGTCTTCCTGTATCATGATCTCTCTTCTTCCTGTGTCTTTCTGTATCATGATCTCTCTTCTTCCTGTGTCTTTCTGTATCATGATTTCTCTTCTTCCAGTGTCTTTCTGTATCATGATCTCTCTTCTTCCTGTGTCTTCCTGTATCATGATCTCTCTTCTTCATGTGTCTTCCTGTATCATGATCTCTCTTCTTCCTGTGTCTTTCTGTATCATGATCTCACTTCTTCCTGTGTCTTTCTGTATCATGATCTCTCTTCTTCCTGTGTCTTTCTGTATCATGATCTCTCTTCTTCCTGTGTCTTTTTCTATCAGGATCTCTCTTCCTCCTGTGTCTTTCTGTATCATGATCTCTCTTCTTCCTGTGTCTTTCTGTATCATGATCTCTCTTCTTCATGTGTCTTTCTGTATAATGATCTCTCTTCTTCCTGCGTCTTTCTCTATCATGATCTCTCTTCTTCCTGTGTCTTTCTGTATCATGATCTCTCTTCTTCCTGTGTCTTCCTGTATCATGATCTCTCTTCTTCCTGTGTCTTTCTCTATCAGGATCTCTCTTCTTCCTGTGTCTTCCTGTATCATGATCTCTCATCTTCCTGTGTCTTCCAGTATCATGCGTTCTCTTCTTCCTGTGTCTTCCTGTATCATGATCTCTCTTCTTCATGTGTCTTCCTGTATCATGATCTCTCTTCTTCCTGTGTCTTTCTGTATCATGATCTCACTTCTTCCTGTGTCTTTCTGTATCATGATCTCTCTTCTTCCTGTGTCTTTCTGTATCATGATCTCTCTTCTTCCTGTGTCTTTCTCTATCAGGATCTCTCTTCCTCCTGTGTCTTTCTGTATCATGATCTCTCTTCTTCCTGTGTCTTTCTGTATCATGATCTCTCTTCTTCCTGTGTCTTTCTGTATCATGATCTCACTTCTTCCTGTGTCTTTCTGTATCATGATCTCTCTTCTTCCTGTGTCTTTCTGTATCATGATCTCTCTTCTTCCTGTGTCTTTCTGTATCATGATCTCTCTTCTTCATGTGTCTTTCTGTATAATGATCTCTCTTCTTCCTGCGTCTTTCTCTATCATGATCTCTCTTCTTCCTGTGTCTTTCTGTATCATGATCTCTCTTCTTCCTGTGTCTTCCTGTATCATGATCTCTCTTCTTCCTGTCTTTCTGTATCATGATCTCTCTTCTTCCTGTGTCTTCCAGTATCATGCGTTCTCTTCTTCCTGTGTCTTCCTGTATCATGATCTCTCTTCTTCATGTGTCTTCCTGTATCATGATCTCTCTTCTTCCTTTGTCTTTCTGTATCATGATCTCTCTTATTCCTGTGTCTTCCTGTATCATGATCTATCTTCTTCCTGTGTCTTTCTCTATCATGATCTCTCTTCTTCCTGTGTCTTTCTGTATCATGATCTCTCTTCTTCCTGTGTCTTTCTGTATCATGATCTCTCTTCTTCCTGTGTCTTTCTGTATCATGATCTCTCTTCTTCCTTTGTCTTCCTGTATCATGATCTCTCTTCTTCCTGTGTCTTTCTCTATCAGGATCTCTCTTCCTCCTGTGTCTTTCTGTATCATGATCTCTCTTCTTCCTGTGTCTTTCTGTATCATGATCTCTCTTCTTCATGTGTCTTTCTGTATAATGATCTCTCTTCTTCCTGCGTCTTTCTCTATCATGATCTCTCTTCTTCCTGTGTCTTTCTGTATCATGATCTCTCTTCTTCCTGTGTCTTCCTGTATCATGATCTCTCTTCTTCCTGTGTCTTTCTCTATCAGGATCTCTCTTCTTCCTGTGTCTTCCTGTATCATGATCTCTCTTCTTCTTGTGTGTTTCTGTATCATGATCTCTCTTCTTCCTTAGTCTTTCTGTTTCATGATCTCTCTTCTTCCTGTGTCTTTTTGTATCATGATCTCTCTTCTTCCTGTGTCTTTCTGTATCAGTATCTCTCTTCTTCCTGTGTCTTTCTGTATCATGATCTCTCTTCTTATTGTGTCTTCCTGTATCATGATCTCTCTTCTTCCTGTGTCTTTCTGTATCATGATCTCTCTTCTTCCTGTGTCTTTCTGTATCATGATCTCTCTTCTTCCTGTGTCTTTCTGTATCATGATCTCTCTTCTTCCTGTGTCTTTCTGTATCATGATCTCTCTTCTTCCTGTGTCTTTCTCTATCAGGATCTCTCTTCCTCCTGTGTCTTTCTGTATCATGATCTCTCTTCTTCCTGTGTCTTTCTGTATCATGATCTCTCTTCTTCATGTGTCTTTCTGTATAATGATCTCTCTTCTTCCTGCGTCTTTCTCTATCATGATCTCTCTTCTTCCTGTGTCTTTCTGTATCATGATCTCTCTTCTTCCTGTGTCTTCCTGTATCATGATCTCTCTTCTTCCTGTGTCTTTCTCTATCAGGATCTCTCTTCTTCCTGTGTCTTCCTGTATCATGATCTCTCATCTTCCTGTGTCTTCCAGTATCATGCGTTCTCTTCTTCCTGTGTCTTCCTGTATCATGACCTCTCTTCTTCATGTGTCTTCCTGTATCATGATCTCTCTTCTTCCTGTGTCTTTCTGTATCATGATCTCACTTCTTCCTGTGTCTTTCTGTATCATGATCTCTCTTCTTCCTGTGTCTTTCTGTATCATGATCTCTCTTCTTCCTGTGTCTTTCTCTATCAGGATCTCTCTTCCTCCTGTGTCTTTCTGTATCATGATCTCTCTTCTTCCTGTGTCTTTCTGTATCATGATCTCTCTTCTTCCTGTGTCTTTCTGTATCATGATCTCACTTCTTCCTGTGTCTTTCTGTATCATGATCTCTCTTCTTCCTGTGTCTTTCTGTATCATGATCTCTCTTCTTCCTGTGTCTTTCTGTATCATGATCTCTCTTCTTCATGTGTCTTTCTATATAATGATCTCTCTTCTTCCTGCGTCTTTCTCTATCATGATCTCTCTTCTTCCTGTGTCTTTCTGTATCATGATCTCTCTTCTTCCTGTGTCTTCCTGTATCATGATCTCTCTTCTTCCTGTCTTTCTGTATCATGATCTCTCTTCTTCCTGTGTCTTCCAGTATCATGCGTTCTCTTTTTCCTGTGTCTTTCTGTATCATGATCTCTCTTCTTCCTGTGTGTTTCTGTATCATGATCTCTCTTCTCCCTGTGTGTTTCTGTATCATGATCTCTCTTCTTCCTGTGTCTTTCTGTATCATGATCTCTCTTCTTCCTGTGTCTTTCTGTATCAGTATCTCTCTTCTTCCTGTGTCTTTCTGTATCATGATCTCTCTTCTTATTGTGTCTTCCTGTATCATGATCTCTCTTCTTCCTGTGTCTTTCTGTATCATGATCTCTCTTTTTCCTGTGTCTTTCTGTATCATGATCTCTCTTCTTCCTGTGTCTTTCTGTATCATGATCTCTCTTCTTCCTGTGTCTTTCTGTATCAGGATTTCTCTTCTTCCTGTGTCTTTCTCTATCAGGATCTCTCTTCTTCCTGTGTCTTTCTGTATCATGATCTCACTTCTTCCTGTGTCTTTCTGTATCATGATCTCTCTTCTTCCTGTGTCTTTCTGTATCATGATCTCTCTTCTTCCTGTGTCTTTCTGTATCATGATCTCTCTTCTTCCTGTGTCTTCTTGTATCATGATCTCTCATCTTCCTGTGTCTTTCTGTATCATGATCTCTCTTCTTCCTGTGTCTTCCTGTATCATGATCTCTCTTCTTCCTGTCTTTCTGTATCATGATCTCTCTTCTTCCTGTGTCTTCCAGTATCATGCGTTCTCTTCTTCCTGTGTCTTCCTGTATCATGATCTCTCTTCTTCATGTGTCTTCCTGTATCATGATCTCTCTTCTTCCTGTGTCTTTCTGTATCATGATCTCTCTTCTTCCTGTGTCTTTCTGTATCATGATTTCTCTTCTTCCAGTGTCTTTCTGTATCATGATCTCTCTTCTTCCTGTGTCTTCCTGTATCATGATCTCTCTTCTTCATGTGTCTTCCTGTATCATGATCTCTCTTCTTCCTGTGTCTTTCTGTATCATGATCTCACTTCTTCCTGTGTCTTTCTGTATCATGATCTCTCTTCTTCCTGTGTCTTTCTGTATCATGATCTCTCTTCTTCCTGTGTCTTTCTCTATCAGGATCTCTCTTCCTCCTGTGTCTTTCTGTATCATGATCTCTCTTCTTCCTGTGTCTTTCTGTATCATGATCTCTCTTCTTCATGTGTCTTTCTGTATAATGATCTCTCTTCTTCCTGCGTCTTTCTCTATCATGATCTCTCTTCTTCCTGTGTCTTTCTGTATCATGATCTCTCTTCTTCCTGTGTCTTCCTGTATCATGATCTCTCTTCTTCCTGTGTCTTTCTCTATCAGGATCTCTCTTCTTCCTGTGTCTTCCTGTATCATGATCTCTCATCTTCCTGTGTCTTCCAGTATCATGCGTTCTCTTCTTCCTGTGTCTTCCTGTATCATGATCTCTCTTCTTCATGTGTCTTCCTGTATCATGATCTCTCTTCTTCCTGTGTCTTTCTGTATCATGATCTCACTTCTTCCTGTGTCTTTCTGTATCATGATCTCTCTTCTTCCTGTGTCTTTCTGTATCATGATCTCTCTTCTTCCTGTGTCTTTCTGTATCATGATCTCTCTTCTTCCTGTGTCTTTCTGTATCATGATCTCACTTCTTCCTGTGTCTTTCTGTATCATGATCTCTCTTCTTCCTGTGTCTTTCTGTATCATGATCTCTCTTCTTCCTGTGTCTTTCTGTATCATGATCTCTCTTCTTCATGTGTCTTTCTGTATAATGATCTCTCTTCTTCCTGCGTCTTTCTCTATCATGATCTCTCTTCTTCCTGTGTCTTTCTGTATCATGATCTCTCTTCTTCCTGTGTCTTCCTGTATCATGATCTCTCTTCTTCCTGTCTTTCTGTATCATGATCTCTCTTCTTCCTGTGTCTTCCAGTATCATGCGTTCTCTTCTTCCTGTGTCTTCCTGTATCATGATCTCTCTTCTTCATGTGTCTTCCTGTATCATGATCTCTCTTCTTCGTTTGTCTTTCTGTATCATGATCTCTCTTATTCCTGTGTCTTCCTGTATCATGATCTATCTTCTTCCTGTGTCTTTCTCTATCATGATCTCTCTTCTTCCTGTGTCTTTCTGTATCATGATCTCTCTTCTTCCTGTGTCTTTCTGTATCATGATCTCTCTTCTTCCTGTGTCTTTCTGTATCATGATCTCTCTTCTTCCTTTGTCTTCCTGTATCATGATCTCTCTTCTTCCTGTGTCTTTCTCTATCATGATCTCTCTTCTTCATGTGTCTTTCTGTATAATGATCTCTCTTCTTCCTGCGTCTTTCTCTATCATGATCTCTCTTCTTCCTGTGTCTTTCTGTATCATGATCTCTCTTCTTCCTGTGTCTTCCTGTATCATGATCTCTCTTCTTCCTGTGTCTTTCTCTATCAGGATCTCTCTTCTTCCTGTGTCTTCCTGTATCATGATCTCTCTTCTTCTTGTGTGTTTCTGTATCATGATCTCTCTTCTTCCTTTGTCTTTCTGTTTCATGATCTCTCTTCTTCCTGTGTCTTTTTGTATCATGATCTCTCTTCTTCCTGTGTCTTTCTGTATCAGTATCTCTCTTCTTCCTGTGTCTTTCTGTATCATGATCTCTCTTCTTATTGTGTCTTCCTGTATCATGATCTCTCTTCTTCCTGTGTCTTTCTGTATCATGATCTCTCTTCTTCCTGTGTCTTTCTGTATCATGATCTCTCTTCTTCCTGTGTCTTTCTGTATCATGATCTCTCTTCTTCCTGTGTCTTTCTGTATCATGATCTCTCTTCTTCCTGTGTCTTTCTCTATCAGGATCTCTCTTCCTCCTGTGTCTTTCTGTATCATGATCTCTCTTCTTCCTGTGTCTTTCTGTATCATGATCTCTCTTCTTCATGTGTCTTTCTGTATAATGATCTCTCTTCTTCCTGCGTCTTTCTCTATCATGATCTCTCTTCTTCCTGTGTCTTTCTGTATCATGATCTCTCTTCTTCCTGTGTCTTCCTGTATCATGATCTCTCTTCTTCCTGTGTCTTTCTCTATCAGGATCTCTCTTCTTCCTGTGTCTTCCTGTATCATGATCTCTCATCTTCCTGTGTCTTTCTGTATCATGATCTCTCTTCTTCCTGTGTCTTTCTGTATCATGATCTCACTTCTTCCTGTGTCTTTCTGTGTCATGATCTCTCTTCTTCCTGTGTCTTTCTGTATCATGATCTCTCTTCTTCCTGTGTCTTTCTGTATCATGATCTCTCTTCTTCATGTGTCTTTCTGTATAATGATCTCTCTTCTTCCTGCGTCTTTCTCTATCATGATCTCTCTTCTTCCTGTGTCTTTCTGTATCATGATCTCTCTTCTTCCTGTGTCTTCCTGTATCATGATCTCTCTTCTTCCTGTCTTTCTGTATCATGATCTCTCTTCTTCCTGTGTCTTCCAGTATCATGCGTTCTCTTCTTCCTGTGTCTTCCTGTATCATGATCTCTCTTCTTCATGTGTCTTCCTGTATCATGATCTCTCTTCTTCCTTTGTCTTTCTGTATCAGGATCTCTCTTATTCCTGTGTCTTCCTGTATCATGATCTATCTTCTTCCTGTGTCTTTCTCTATCATGATCTCTCTTCTTCCTGTGTCTTTCTGTATCATGATCTCTCTTCTTCCTGTGTCTTTCTGTATCATGATCTCTCTTCTTCCTGTGTCTTTCTGTATCATGATCTCTCTTCTTCCTTTGTCTTCCTGTATCATGATCTCTCTTCTTCCTGTGTCTTTCTCTATCAGGATCTCTCTTCCTCCTGTGTCTTTCTGTATCATGATCTCTCTTCTTCCTGTGTCTTTCTGTATCATGATCTCTCTTCTTCATGTGTCTTTCTGTATAATGATCTCTCTTCTTCCTGCGTCTTTCTCTATCATGATCTCTCTTCTTCCTGTGTCTTTCTGTATCATGATCTCTCTTCTTCCCGTGTCTTCCTGTATCATGATCTCTCTTCTTCCTGTGTCTTTCTCTATCAGGATCTCTCTTCTTCCTGTGTCTTCCTGTATCATGATCTCTCTTCTTCTTGTGTGTTTCTGTATCATGATCTCTCTTCTTCCTTTGTCTTTCTGTTTCATGATCTCTCTTCTTCCTGTGTCTTTTTGTATCATGATCTCTCTTCTTCCTGTGTCTTTCTGTATCATGATCTCTCTTCTTCCTGTGTCTTTCTGTATCAGTATCTCTCTTCTTCCTGTGTCTTTCTGTATCATGATCTCTCTTCTTATTGTGTCTTCCTGTATCATGATCTCTCTTCTTCCTGTGTCTTTCTGTATCATGATCTCTCTTCTTCCTGTGTCTTTCTGTATCATGATCTCTCTTCTTCGTGTGTCTTTCTGTATCATGATCTCTCTTCTTCTTGTGTCTTTCTGTATCAGGATTTCTCTTCTTCCTGTGTCTTTCTCTATCAGGATCTCTCTTCTTCCTGTGTCTTTCTGTATCATGATCTCTCTTCTTCCTGTGTCTTCCTGTATCATGATCTCTCTTCTTCCTGTGTCTTTCTCTATCAGGATCTCTCTTCCTCCTGTGTCTTTCTGTATCATGATCTCTCTTCTTCCTGTGTCTTTCTGTATCATGATCTCTCTTCTTCCTGTGTCTTTCTGTATCATGATCTCTCTTCTTCATGTGTCTTTCTGTATAATGATCTCTCTTCTTCCTGCGTCTTTCTCTATCATGATCTCTCTTCTTCCTGTGTCTTTCTGTATCATGATCTCTCTTCTTCCTGTGTCTTCCTGTATCATGATCTCTCTTCTTCCTGTGTCTTTCTCTATCAGGATCTCTCTTCTTCCTGTGTCTTCCTGTATCATGATCTCTCATCTTCCTGTGTCTTCCAGTATCATGCGTTCTCTTCTTCCTGTGTCTTCCTGTATCATGATCTCTCTTCTTCATGTGTCTTCCTGTATCATGATCTCTCTTCTTCCTGTGTCTTTCTGTATCATGATCTCTCTTCTTCCTGTGTCTTTCTCTATCAGGATCTCTCTTCCTCCTGTGTCTTTCTGTATCATGATCTCTCTTCTTCCTGTGTCTTTCTGTATCATGATCTCTCTTCTTCCTGTGTCTTTCTGTATCATGATCTCACTTCTTCCTGTGTCTTTCTGTATCATGATCTCTCTTCTTCCCGTGTCTTTCTGTATCATGATCTCTCTTCTTCCTGTGTCTTTCTGTATCATGATCTCTCTTCTTCATGTGTCTTTCTGTATAATGATCTCTCTTCTTCCTGCGTCTTTCTCTATCATGATCTCTCTTCTTCCTGTGTCTTTCTGTATCATGATCTCTCTTCTTCCTGTGTCTTCCTGTATCATGATCTCTCTTCTTCCTGTCTTTCTGTATCATGATCTCTCTTCTTCCTGTGTCTTCCAGTATCATGCGTTCTCTTCTTCCTGTGTCTTCCTGTATCATGATCTCTCTTCTTCATGTGTCTTCCTGTATCATGATCTCTCTTCTTCGTTTGTCTTTCTGTATCATGATCTCTCTTATTCCTGTGTCTTCCTGTATCATGATCTATCTTCTTCCTGTGTCTTTCTCTATCATGATCTCTCTTCTTCCTGTGTCTTTCTGTATCATGATCTCTCTTCTTCCTGTGTCTTTCTGTATCATGATCTCTCTTCTTCCTGTGTCTTTCTGTATCATGATCTCTCTTCTTCCTTTGTCTTCCTGTATCATGATCTCTCTTCTTCCTGTGTCTTTCTCTATCAGGATCTCTCTTCCTCCTGTGTCTTTCTGTATCATGATCTCTCTTCTTCCTGTGTCTTTCTGTATCATGATCTCTCTTCTTCATGTGTCTTTCTGTATAATGATCTCTCTTCTTCCTGCGTCTTTCTCTATCATGATCTCTCTTCTTCCTGTGTCTTTCTGTATCATGATCTCTCTTCTTCCTGTGTCTTCCTGTATCATGATCTCTCTTCTTCCTGTGTCTTTCTCTATCAGGATCTCTCTTCTTCCTGTGTCTTCCTGTATCATGATCTCTCTTCTTCTTGTGTGTTTCTGTATCATGATCTCTCTTCTTCCTTTGTCTTTCTGTTTCATGATCTCTCTTCTTCCTGTGTCTTTTTGTATCATGATCTCTCTTCTTCCTGTGTCTTTCTGTATCAGTATCTCTCTTCTTCCTGTGTCTTTCTGTATCATGATCTCTCTTCTTATTGTGTCTTCCTGTATCATGATCTCTCTTCTTCCTGTGTCTTTCTGTATCATGATCTCTCTTCTTCCTGTGTCTTTCTGTATCATGATCTCTCTTCTTCCTGTGTCTTTCTGTATCATGATCTCTCTTCTTCCTGTGTCTTTCTGTATCATGATCTCTCTTCTTCCTGTGTCTTTCTCTATCAGGATCTCTCTTCCTCCTGTGTCTTTCTGTATCATGATCTCTCTTCTTCCTGTGTCTTTCTGTATCATGATCTCTCTTCTTCATGTGTCTTTCTGTATAATGATCTCTCTTCTTCCTGCGTCTTTCTCTATCATGATCTCTCTTCTTCCTGTGTCTTTCTGTATCATGATCTCTCTTCTTCCTGTGTCTTCCTGTATCATGATCTCTCTTCTTCCTGTGTCTTTCTCTATCAGGATCTCTCTTCTTCCTGTGTCTTCTGTATCATGATCTCTCATCTTCCTGTGTCTTCCAGTATCATGCGTTCTCTTCTTCCTGTGTCTTCCTGTATCATGATCTCTCTTCTTCATGTGTCTTCCTGTATCATGATCTCTCTTCTTCCTGTGTCTTTCTGTATCATGATCTCACTTCTTCCTGTGTCTTTCTGTATCATGATCTCTCTTCTTCCTGTGTCTTTCTGTATCATGATCTCTCTTCTTCCTGTGTCTTTCTCTATCAGGATCTCTCTTCCTCCTGTGTCTTTCTGTATCATGATCTCTCTTCTTCCTGTGTCTTTCTGTATCATGATCTCTCTTCTTCCTGTGTCTTTCTGTATCATGATCTCACTTCTTCCTGTGTCTTTCTGTATCATGATCTCTCTTCTTCCTGTGTCTTTCTGTATCATGATCTCTCTTCTTCCTGTGTCTTTCTGTATCATGATCTCTCTTCTTCATGTGTCTTTCTGTATAATGATCTCTCTTCTTCCTGCGTCTTTCTCTATCATGATCTCTCTTCTTCCTGTGTCTTTCTGTATCATGATCTCTCTTCTTCCTGTGTCTTCCTGTATCATGATCTCTCTTCTTCCTGTCTTTCTGTATCATGATCTCTCTTCTTCCTGTGTCTTCCAGTATCATGCGTTCTCTTCTTCCTGTGTCTTCCTGTATCATGATCTCTCTTCTTCATGTGTCTTCCTGTATCATGATCTCTCTTCTTCCTTTGTCTTTCTGTATCATGATCTCTCTTATTCCTGTGTCTTCCTGTATCATGATCTATCTTCTTCCTGTGTCTTTCTCTATCATGATCTCTCTTCTTCCTGTGTCTTTCTGTATCATGATCTCTCTTCTTCCTGTGTCTTTCTGTATCATGATCTCTCTTCTTCCTGTGTCTTTCTGTATCATGATCTCTCTTCTTCCTTTGTCTTCCTGTATCATGATCTCTCTTCTTCCTGTGTCTTTCTCTATCAGGATCTCTCTTCCTCCTGTGTCTTTCTGTATCATGATCTCTCTTCTTCCTGTGTCTTTCTGTATCATGATCTCTCTTCTTCATGTGTCTTTCTGTATAATGATCTCTCTTCTTCCTGCGTCTTTCTCTATCATGATCTCTCTTCTTCCTGTGTCTTTCTGTATCATGATCTCTCTTCTTCCCGTGTCTTCCTGTATCATGATCTCTCTTCTTCCTGTGTCTTTCTCTATCAGGATCTCTCTTCTTCCTGTGTCTTCCTGTATCATGATCTCTCTTCTTCTTGTGTGTTTCTGTATCATGATCTCTCTTCTTCCTTTGTCTTTCTGTTTCATGATCTCTCTTCTTCCTGTGTCTTTTTGTATCATGATCTCTCTTCTTCCTGTGTCTTTCTGTATCATGATCTCTCTTCTTCCTGTGTCTTTCTGTATCAGTATCTCTCTTCTTCCTGTGTCTTTCTGTATCATGATCTCTCTTCTTATTGTGTCTTCCTGTATCATGATCTCTCTTCTTCCTGTGTCTTTCTGTATCATGATCTCTCTTCTTCCTGTGTCTTTCTGTATCATGATCTCTCTTCTTCCTGTGTCTTTCTGTATCATGATCTCTCTTCTTCTTGTGTCTTTCTGTATCAGGATTTCTCTTCTTCCTGTGTCTTTCTCTATCAGGATCTCTCTTCTTCCTGTGTCTTTCTGTATCATGATCTCTCTTCTTCCTGTGTCTTCCTGTATCATGATCTCTCTTCTTCCTGTGTCTTTCTCTATCAGGATCTCTCTTCCTCCTGTGTCTTTCTGTATCATGATCTCTCTTCTTCCTGTGTCTTTCTGTATCATGATCTCTCTTCTTCCTGTGTCTTTCTGTATCATGATCTCACTTCTTCCTGTGTCTTTCTGTATCATGATCTCTTTTCTTCCTGTGTCTTTCTGTATCATGATCTCTCTTCTTCCTGTGTCTTTCTGTATCATGATCTCTCTTCTTCATTTGTCTTTCTGTATAATGATCTCTCTTCTTCCTGCGTCTTTCTCTATCATGATCTCTCTTCTTCCTGTGTCTTTCTGTATCATGATCTCTCTTCTTCCTGTGTCTTCCTGTATCATGATCTCTCTTCTTCCTGTCTTTCTGTATCATGATCTCTCTTCTTCCTGTGTCTTCCAGTATCATGCGTTCTCTTCTTCCTGTGTCTTCCTGTATCATGATCTCTCTTCTTCATGTGTCTTCCTGTATCATGATCTCTCTTCTTCCTGTGTCTTTCTGTATCATGATCTCACTTCTTCCTGTGTCTTTCTGTATCATGATCTCTCTTCTTCCTGTGTCTTCCTGTATCATGATCTCTCTTCTTCCTGTGTCTTTCTCTATCAGGATCTCTCTTCTTCCTGTGTCTTCCTGTATCATGATCTCTCTTCTTCTTGTGTGTTTCTGTATCATGATCTCTCTTCTTCCTTTGTCTTTCTGTTTCATGATCTCTCTTCTTCCTGTGTCTTTCTGTATCATGATCTCTCTTCTTCCTGTGTCTTTCTGTATCATGATCTCTCTTCTCCCTGTGTGTTTCTGTATCATGATCTCTCTTCTTCCTGTGTCTTTCTGTATCATGATCTCTCTTCTTCCTGTGTCTTTCTGTATCAGTATCTCTCTTCTTCCTGTGTCTTTCTGTATCATGATCTCTCTTCTTATTGTGTCTTCCTGTATCATGATCTCTCTTCTTCCTGTGTCTTTCTGTATCATGATCTCTCTTTTTCCTGTGTCTTTCTGTATCATGATCTCACTTCTTCCTGTGTCTTTCTGTATCATGATCTCTCTTCTTCCTGTGTCTTTCTGTATCATGATCTCTCTTCTTCCTGTGTCTTTCTGTATCATGATCTCTCTTCTTCATGTGTCTTTCTGTATAATGATCTCTCTTCTTCCTGCGTCTTTCTCTATCATGATCTCTCTTCTTCCTGTGTCTTTCTGTATCATGATCTCTCTTCTTCCTGTGTCTTCCTGTATCATGATCTCTCTTCTTCCTGTGTCTTTCTCTATCAGGATCTCTCTTCTTCCTGTGTCTTCCTGTATCATGATCTCTCTTCTTCTTGTGTGTTTCTGTATCATGATCTCTCTTCTTCCTTTGTCTTTCTGTTTCATGATCTCTCTTCTTCCTGTGTCTTTCTGTATCATGATCTCTCTTCTTCCTGTGTCTTTCTGTATCATGATCTCTCTTCTCCCTGTGTGTTTCTGTATCATGATCTTTCTTCTTCCTGTGTCTTTCTGTATCATGATCTCTCTTCTTCCTGTGTGTTTCTGTATCAGTATCTCTCTTCTTTCTGTGTCTTTCTGTATCATGATCTCTCTTCTTATTGTGTCTTCCTGTATCATGATCTCTCTTCTTCCTGTGTCTTTCTGTATCATGATCTCTCTTTTTCCTGTGTCTTTCTGTATCATGATCTCTCTTCTTCCTGTGTCTTTCTGTATCATGATCTCTCTTCTTCCTGTGTCTTTCTGTATCAGGATTTCTCTTCTTCCTGTGTCTTTCTCTATCAGGATCTCTCTTCTTCCTGTGCCTTTCTGTATCATGATCTCACTTCTTCCTGTGTCTTTCTGTATCATGATCTCTCTTCTTCCTGTGTCTTTCTGTATCATGATCTCTCTTCTTCCTGTGTCTTTCTGTATCATGATCTCTCTTCTTCCTGTGTCTTCTTGTATCATGATCTCTCATCTTCCTGTGTCTTTCTGTATCATGATCTCTCTTCTTCCTGTGTCTTCCTGTATCATGATCTCTCTTCTTCCTGTCTTTCTGTATCATGATCTCTCTTCTTCCTGTGTCTTCCAGTATCATGCGTTCTCTTCTTCCTGTGTCTTCCTGTATCATGATCTCTCTTCTTCATGTGTCTTCCAGTATCATGCGTTCTCTTCTTCCTGTGTCTTCCTGTATCATGATCTCTCTTCTTCCTGTGTCTTTCTGTATCATGATTTCTCTTCTTCCAGTGTCTTTCTGTATCATGATCTCTCTTCTTCATGTGTCTTCCTGTATCATGATCTCTCTTCTTCCTGTGTCTTTCTGTATCATGATCTCTCTTCTTCCTGTGTCTTTCTGTATCATGATCTCTCTTCTTCCTGTGTCTTTCTCTATCAGGATCTCTCTTCCTCCTGTGTCTTTCTGTATCATGATCTCTCTTCTTCCTGTGTCTTTCTGTATCATGATCTCTCTTCTTCCTGTGTCTTCCTGTATCATGATCTCTCTTCTTCCTGTGTCTTTCTCTATCAGGATCTCTCTTCTTCCTGTGTCTTCCTGTATCATGATCTCTCTTCTTCTTGTGTGTTTCTGTATCATGATCTCTCTTCTTCCTTTGTCTTTCTGTTTCATGATCTCTCTTCTTCCTGTGTCTTTCTGTATCATGATCTCTCTTCTTCCTGTGTCTTTCTGTATCATGATCTCTCTTCTCCCTGTGTGTTTCTGTATCATGATCTTTCTTCTTCCTGTGTCTTTCTGTATCATGATCTCTCTTCTTCCTGTGTGTTTCTGTATCAGTATCTCTCTTCTTCCTGTGTCTTTCTGTATCATGATCTCTCTTCTTATTGTGTCTTCCTGTATCATGATCTCTCTTCTTCCTGTGTCTTTCTGTATCATGATCTCTCTTTTTCCTGTGTCTTTCTGTATCATGATCTCTCTTCTTCCTGTGTCTTTCTGTATCATGATCTCTCTTCTTCCTGTGTCTTTCTGTATCAGGATTTCTCTTCTTCCTGTGTCTTTCTCTATCAGGATCTCTCTTCTTCCTGTGTCTTTCTGTATCATGATCTCACTTCTTCCTGTGTCTTTCTGTATCATGATCTCTCTTCTTCCTGTGTCTTTCTGTATCATGATCTCTCTTCTTCCTGTGTCTTTCTGTATCATGATCTCTCTTCTTCCTGTGTCTTCTTGTATCATGATCTCTCATCTTCCTGTGTCTTTCTGTATCATGATCTCTCTTCTTCCTGTGTCTTCCTGTATCATGATCTCTCTTCTTCCTGTCTTTCTGTATCATGATCTCTCTTCTTCCTGTGTCTTCCAGTATCATGCGTTCTCTTCTTCCTGTGTCTTCCTGTATCATGATCTCTCTTCTTCATGTGTCTTCCAGTATCATGCGTTCTCTTCTTCCTGTGTCTTCCTGTATCATGATCTCTCTTCTTCCTGTGTCTTTCTGTATCATGATTTCTCTTCTTCCAGTGTCTTTCTGTATCATGATCTCTCTTCTTCATGTGTCTTCCTGTATCATGATCTCTCTTCTTCCTGTGTCTTTCTGTATCATGATCTCTCTTCTTCCTGTGTCTTTCTGTATCATGATCTCTCTTCTTCCTGTGTCTTTCTCTATCAGGATCTCTCTTCCTCCTGTGTCTTTCTGTATCATGATCTCTCTTCTTCCTGTGTCTTTCTGTATCATGATCTCTCTTCTTCATGTGTCTTTCTGTATAATGATCTCTCTTCTTCCTGCGTCTTTCTCTATCATGATCTCTCTTCTTCCTGTGTCTTTCTGTATCATGATCTCTCTTCTTCCTGTGTCTTCCTGTATCATGATCTCTCTTCTTCCTGTGTCTTTCTCTATCAGGATCTCTCTTCTTCCTGTGTCTTCCTGTATCATGATCTCTCATCTTCCTGTGTCTTCCAGTATCATGCGTTCTCTTCTTCCTGTGTCTTCCTGTATCATGATCTCTCTTCTTCATGTGTCTTCCTGTATCATGATCTCTCTTCTTCCTGTGTCTTTCTGTATCATGATCTCACTTCTTCCTGTGTCTTTCTGTATCATGATCTCTCTTCTTCCTGTGTCTTTCTGTATCATGATCTCTCTTCTTCCTGTGTCTTTCTCTATCAGGATCTCTCTTCCTCCTGTGTCTTTCTGTATCATGATCTCTCTTCTTCCTGTGTCTTTCTGTATCATGATCTCTCTTCTTCCTGTGTCTTTCGGTATCATGATCTCACTTCTTCCTGTGTCTTTCTGTATCATGATCTCTCTTCTTCCTGTGTCTTTCTGTATCATGATCTCTCTTCTTCCTGTGTCTTTCTGTATCATGATCTCTCTTCTTCATGTGTCTTTCTGTATAATGATCTCTCTTCTTCCTGCGTCTTTCTCTATCATGATCTCTCTTCTTCCTGTGTCTTTCTGTATCATGATCTCTCTTCTTCCTGTGTCTTCCTGTATCATGATCTCTCTTCTTCCTGTCTTTCTGTATCATGATCTCTCTTCTTCCTGTGTCTTCCAGTATCATGCGTTCTCTTCTTCCTGTGTCTTCCTGTATCATGATCTCTCTTCTTCATGTGTCTTCCTGTATCATGATCTCTCTTCTTCCTGTGTCTTTCTGTATCATGATCTCACTTCTTCCTGTGTCTTTCTGTATCATGATCTCTCTTCTTCCTGTGTCTTTCTGTATCAGGATCTCTCTTCTTCCTGTGTCTTTCTCTATCAGGATCTCTCTTCCTCCTGTGTCTTTCTGTATCATGATCTCTCTTCTTCCTGTGTCTTTCTGTATCATGATCTCTCTTCTTCCTGTGTCTTTCTGTATCATGATCTCACTTCTTCCTGTGTCTTTCTGTATCATGATCTCTCTTCTTCCTGTGTCTTTCTGTATCATGATCTCTCTTCTTCCTGTGTCTTTCTGTATCATGATCTCTCTTCTTCATGTGTCTTTCTGTATAATGATCTCTCTTCTTCCTGCGTCTTTCTCTATCATGATCTCTCTTCTTCCTGTGTCTTTCTGTATCATGATCTCTCTTCTTCCTGTGTCTTCCTGTATCATGATCTCTCTTCTTCCTGTGTCTTTCTCTATCAGGATCTCTCTTCTTCCTGTGTCTTCCTGTATCATGATCTCTCTTCTTCTTGTGTGTTTCTGTATCATGATCTCTCTTCTTCCTTTGTCTTTCTGTTTCATGATCTCTCTTCTTCCTGTGTCTTTCTGTATCATGATCTCTCTTCTTCCTGTGTCTTTCTGTATCATGATCTCTCTTCTCCCTGTGTGTTTCTGTATCATGATCTCTCTTCTTCCTGTGTCTTTCTGTATCATGATCTCTCTTCTTCCTGTGTCTTTCTGTATCAGTATCTCTCTTCTTCCTGTGTCTTTCTGTATCATGATCTCTCTTCTTATTGTGTCTTCCTGTATCATGATCTCTCTTCTTCCTGTGTCTTTCTGTATCATGATCTCTCTTCTTCCTGTGTCTTTCTGTATCATGATCTCTCTTCTTCCTGTGTCTTTCTGTATCATGATCTCTCTTCTTCCTGTGTCTTTCTGTATCAGGATTTCTCTTCTTCCTGTGTCTTTCTCTATCAGGATCTCTCTTCTTCCTGTGTCTTTCTGTATCATGATCTCACTTCTTCCTGTGTCTTTCTGTATCATGATCTCTCTTCTTCCTGTGTCTTTCTGTATCATGATCTCTCTTCTTCCTGTGTCTTTCTGTATCATGATCTCTCTTCTTCCTGTGTCTTCTTGTATCATGATCTCTCATCTTCCTGTGTCTTTCTGTATCATGATCTCTTTTCTTCCTGTGTCTTCCTGTATCATGATCTCTCTTCTTCCTGTCTTTTTGTATCATGATCTCTCTTCTTCCTGTGTCTTCCAGTATCATGCGTTCTCTTCTTCCTGTGTCTTCCTGTATCATGATCTCTCTTCTTCATGTGTCTTCCTGTATCATGATCTCTCTTCTTCCTGTGTCTTTCTGTATCATGATCTCTCTTCTTCCTGTGTCTTTCTGTATCATGATTTCTCTTCTTCCAGTGTCTTTCTGTATCATGATCTCTCTTCTTCCTGTGTCTTTCTGTATCATGATCTCTCTTCTTCCTGTGTCTTTCTGTATCATGATCTCTCTTCTTCCTGTGTCTTTCTGTATCATGATCTATCTTGTTCCTGTGTCTTTCTGTATCAATATCTCTCTTCTTCCTGTGTCTTTCTGTATCATGATCTCTCTTCTTCCTGTGTCTTTCTGTATCATGATCTCTCTTCTTCCTGTGTCTTTCTGTATCATGATCTCTCTTCTTCCTGTGTCTTCTTGTATCATGATCTCTCATCTTCCTGTGTCTTTCTGTATCATGATCTCTCTTCTTCCTGTGTCTTCCTGTATCATGATCTCTCTTCTTCCTGTCTTTCTGTATCATGATCTCTCTTCTTCCTGTGTCTTCCAGTATCATGATCTCTCTTCTTCATGTGTCTTTCTGTATAATGATCTCTCTTCTTCCTGCGTCTTTCTCTATCATGATCTCTCTTCTTCCTGTGTCTTTCTGTATCATGATCTCTCTTCTTCCTGTGTCTTCCTGTATCATGATCTCTCTTCTTCCTGTGTCTTTCTCTATCAGGATCTCTCTTCTTCCTGTGTCTTCCTGTATCATGATCTCTCATCTTCCTGTGTCTTCCAGTATCATGCGTTCTCTTCTTCCTGTGTCTTCCTGTATCATGATCTCTCTTCTTCATGTGTCTTCCTGTATCATGATCTCTCTTCTTCCTGTGTCTTTCTGTATCATGATCTCACTTCTTCCTGTGTCTTTCTGTATCATGATCTCTCTTCTTCCTGTGTCTTTCTGTATCATGATCTCTCTTCTTCCTGTGTCTTTCTCTATCAGGATCTCTCTTCTTCATGTGTCTTTCTGTATCATGATCTCTCTTCTTCCTGTGTCTTTCTGTATCATGATCTCTCTTCTTCCTGTGTCTTTCTGTATCATGATCTCACTTCTTCCTGTGTCTTTCTGTATCATGATCTCTCTTCTTCCTGTGTCTTTCTGTATCATGATCTCTCTTCTTCCTGTGTCTTTCTGTATCATGATCTCTCTTCTTCATGTGTCTTTCTGTATAATGATCTCTCTTCTTCCTGCGTCTTTCTCTATCATGATCTCTCTTCTTCCTGTGTCTTTCTGTATCATGATCTCTCTTCTTCCTGTGTCTTCCTGTATCATGATCTCTCTTCTTCCTGTCTTTCTGTATCATGATCTCTCTTCTTCCTGTGTCTTCCAGTATCATGCGTTCTCTTCTTCCTGTGTCTTCCTGTATCATGATCTCTCTTCTTCATGTGTCTTCCTGTATCATGATCTCTCTTCTTCCTGTGTCTTTCTGTATCATGATCTCACTTCTTCCTGTGTCTTTCTGTATCATGATCTCTCTTCTTCCTGTGTCTTTCTGTATCATGATCTCTCTTCTTCCTGTGTCTTTCTCTATCAGGATCTCTCTTCCTCCTGTGTCTTTCTGTATCATGATCTCTCTTCTTCCTGTGTCTTTCTGTATCATGATCTCTCTTCTTCCTGTGTCTTTCTGTATCATGATCTCACTTCTTCCTGTGTCTTTCTGTATCATGATCTCTCTTCTTCCTGTGTCTTTCTGTATCATGATCTCTCTTCTTCCTGTGTCTTTCTGTATCATGATCTCTCTTCTTCATGTGTCTTTCTGTATAATGATCTCTCTTCTTCCTGCGTCTTTCTCTATCATGATCTCTCTTCTTCCTGTGTCTTTCTGTATCATGATCTCTCTTCTTCCTGTGTCTTCCTGTATCATGATCTCTCTTCTTCCTGTGTCTTTCTCTATCAGGATCTCTCTTCTTCCTGTGTCTTCCTGTATCATGATCTCTCTTCTTCTTGTGTGTTTCTGTATCATGATCTCTCTTCTTCCTTTGTCTTTCTGTTTCATGATCTCTCTTCTTCCTGTGTCTTTCTGTATCATGATCTCTCTTCTTCCTGTGTCTTTCTGTATCATGATCTCTCTTCTCCCTGTGTGTTTCTGTATCATGATCTCTCTTCTTCCTGTGTCTTTCTGTATCATGATCTCTCTTCTTCCTGTGTCTTTCTGTATCAGTATCTCTCTTCTTCCTGTGTCTTTCTGTATCATGATCTCTCTTCTTATTGTGTCTTCCTGTATCATGATCTCTCTTCTTCCTGTGTCTTTCTGTATCATGATCTCTCTTCTTCCTGTGTCTTTCTGTATCATGATCTCTCTTCTTCCTGTGTCTTTCTGTATCATGATCTCTCTTCTTCCTGTGTCTTTCTGTATCAGGATTTCTCTTCTTCCTGTGTCTTTCTCTATCAGGATCTCTCTTCTTCCTGTGTCTTTCTGTATCATGATCTCACTTCTTCCTGTGTCTTTCTGTATCATGATCTCTCTTCTTCCTGTGTCTTTCTGTATCATGATCTCTCTTCGTCCTGTGTCTTTCTGTATCATGATCTCTCTTCTTCCTGTGTCTTCTTGTATCATGATCTCTCATCTTCCTGTGTCTTTCTGTATCATGATCTCTTTTCTTCCTGTGTCTTCCTGTATCATGATCTCTCTTCTTCCTGTCTTTTTGTATCATGATCTCTCTTCTTCCTGTGTCTTCCAGTATCATGCGTTCTCTTCTTCCTGTGTCTTCCTGTATCATGATCTCTCTTCTTCATGTGTCTTCCTGTATCATGATCTCTCTTCTTCCTGTGTCTTTCTGTATCATGAACTCTCTTCTTCCTGTGTCTTTCTGTATCATGATTTCTCTTCTTCCAGTGTCTTTCTGTATCATGATCTCTCTTCTTCCTGTGTCTTTCTGTATCATGATCTCTCTTCTTCCTGTGTCTTTCTGTATCATGATCTCTCTTCTTCCTGTGTCTTTCTCTATCAGGATCTCTCTTCCTCCTGTGTCTTTCTGTATCATGATCTCTCTTCTTCCTGTGTCTTTCTGTATCATGATCTCTCTTCTTCCTGTGTCTTTCTGTATCATGATCTCACTTCTTCCTGTGTCTTTCTGTATCATGATCTCTCTTCTTCCTGTGTCTTTCTGTATCATGATCTCTCTTCTTCCTGTGTCTTTCTGTATCATGATCTCTCTTCTTCATGTGTCTTTCTGTATAATGATCTCTCTTCTTCCTGCGTCTTTCTCTATCATGATCTCTCTTCTTCCTGTGTCTTCCTGTATCATGATCTCTCTTCTTCATGTGTCTTCCTGTATCATGATCTCTCTTCTTCCTGTGTCTTTCTGTATCATGATCTCACTTCTTCCTGTGTCTTTCTGTATCATGATCTCTCTTCTTCCTGTGTCTTTCTGTATCATGATCTCTCTTCTTCCTGTGTCTTTCTCTATCAGGATCTCTCTTCCTCCTGTGTCTTTCTGTATCATGATCTCTCTTCTTCCTGTGTCTTTCTGTATCATGATCTCTCTTCTTCATGTGTCTTTCTGTATAATGATCTCTCTTCTTCCTGCGTCTTTCTCTATCATGATCTCTCTTCTTCCTGTGTCTTTCTGTATCATGATCTCTCTTCTTCCTGTGTCTTCCTGTATCATGATCTCTCTTCTTCCTGTGTCTTTCTCTATCAGGATCTCTCTTCTTCCTGTGTCTTCCTGTATCATGATCTCTCATCTTCCTGTGTCTTCCAGTATCATGCGTTCTCTTCTTCCTGTGTCTTCCTGTATCATGATCTCTCTTCTTCATGTGTCTTCCTGTATCATGATCTCTCTTCTTCCTGTGTCTTTCTGTATCATGATCTCACTTCTTCCTGTGTCTTTCTGTATCATGATCTCTCTTCTTCCTGTGTCTTTCTGTATCATGATCTCTCTTCTTCCTGTGTCTTTCTCTATCAGGATCTCTCTTCCTCCTGTGTCTTTCTGTATCATGATCTCTCTTCTTCCTGTGTCTTTCTGTATCATGATCTCTCTTCTTCCTGTGTCTTTCTGTATCATGATCTCACTTCTTCCTGTGTCTTTCTGTATCATGATCTCTCTTCTTCCTGTGTCTTTCTGTATCATGATCTCTCTTCTTCCTGTGTCTTTCTGTATCATGATCTCTCTTCTTCATGTGTCTTTCTGTATAATGATCTCTCTTCTTCCTGCGTCTTTCTCTATCATGATCTCTCTTCTTCCTGTGTCTTTCTGTATCATGATCTCTCTTCTTCCTGTGTCTTCCTGTATCATGATCTCTCTTCTTCCTGTCTTTCTGTATCATGATCTCTCTTCTTCCTGTGTCTTCCAGTATCATGCGTTCTCTTCTTCCTGTGTCTTCCTGTATCATGATCTCTCTTCTTCATGTGTCTTCCTGTATCATGATCTCTCTTCTTCCTGTGTCTTTCTGTATCATGATCTCACTTCTTCCTGTGTCTTTCTGTATCATGATCTCTCTTCTTCCTGTGTCTTTCTGTATCATGATCTCTCTTCTTCCTGTGTCTTTCTCTATCAGGATCTCTCTTCCTCCTGTGTCTTTCTGTATCATGATCTCTCTTCTTCCTGTGTCTTTCTGTATCATGATCTCTCTTCTTCCTGTGTCTTTCTGTATCATGATCTCACTTCTTCCTGTGTCTTTCTGTATCATGATCTCTCTTCTTCCTGTGTCTTTCTGTATCATGATCTCTCTTCTTCCTGTGTCTTTCTGTATCATGATCTCTCTTCTTCATGTGTCTTTCTGTATAATGATCTCTCTTCTTCCTGCGTCTTTCTCTATCATGATCTCTCTTCTTCCTGTGTCTTTCTGTATCATGATCTCTCTTCTTCCTGTGTCTTCCTGTATCATGATCTCTCTTCTTCCTGTGTCTTTCTCTATCAGGATCTCTCTTCTTCCTGTGTCTTCCTGTATCATGATCTCTCTTCTTCTTGTGTGTTTCTGTATCATGATCTCTCTTCTTCCTTTGTCTTTCTGTTTCATGATCTCTCTTCTTCCTGTGTCTTTCTGTATCATGATCTCTCTTCTTCCTGTGTCTTTCTGTATCATGATCTCTCTTCTCCCTGTGTGTTTCTGTATCATGATCTCTCTTCTTCCTGTGTCTTTCTGTATCATGATCTCTCTTCTTCCTGTGTCTTTCTGTATCAGTATCTCTCTTCTTCCTGTGTCTTTCTGTATCATGATCTCTCTTCTTATTGTGTCTTCCTGTATCATGATCTCTCTTCTTCCTGTGTCTTTCTGTATCATGATCTCTCTTCTTCCTGTGTCTTTCTGTATCATGATCTCTCTTCTTCCTGTGTCTTTCTGTATCATGATCTCTCTTCTTCCTGTGTCTTTCTGTATCAGGATTTCTCTTCTTCCTGTGTCTTTCTCTATCAGGATCTCTCTTCTTCCTGTGTCTTTCTGTATCATGATCTCACTTCTTCCTGTGTCTTTCTGTATCATGATCTCTCTTCTTCCTGTGTCTTTCTGTATCATGATCTCTCTTCTTCCTGTGTCTTTCTGTATCATGATCTCTCTTCTTCCTGTGTCTTCTTGTATCATGATCTCTCATCTTCCTGTGTCTTTCTGTATCATGATCTCTTTTCTTCCTGTGTCTTCCTGTATCATGATCTCTCTTCTTCCTGTCTTTTTGTATCATGATCTCTCTTCTTCCTGTGTCTTCCAGTATCATGCGTTCTCTTCTTCCTGTGTCTTCCTGTATCATGATCTCTCTTCTTCATGTGTCTTCCTGTATCATGATCTCTCTTCTTCCTGTGTCTTTCTGTATCATGATCTCTCTTCTTCCTGTGTCTTTCTGTATCATGATTTCTCTTCTTCCAGTGTCTTTCTGTATCATGATCTCTCTTCTTCCTGTGTCTTTCTGTATCATGATCTCTCTTCTTCCTGTGTCTTTCTGTATCATGATCTCTCTTCTTCCTGTGTCTTTCTGTATCATGATCTATCTTCTTCCTGTGTCTTTCTGTATCAATATCTCTCTTCTTCCTGTGTCTTTCTGTATCATGATCTCTCTTCTTCCTGTGTCTTTCTGTATCATGATCTCTCTTCTTCCTGTGTCTTTCTGTATCATGATCTCTCTTCTTCCTGTGTCTTCTTGTATCATGATCTCTCATCTTCCTGTGTCTTTCTGTATCATGATCTCTCTTCTTCCTGTGTCTTCCTGTATCATGATCTCTCTTCTTCCTGTCTTTCTGTATCATGATCTCTCTTCTTCCTGTGTCTTCCAGTATCATGCGTTCTCTTCTTCCTGTGTCTTCCTGTATCATGATCTCTCTTCTTCATGTGTCTTCCTGTATCATGATCTCTCTTCTTCCTGTGTCTTTCTGTATCATGATCTCTCTTCTTCCTGTGTCTTTCTGTATCATGATTTCTCTTATTCCAGTGTCTTTCTGTATCATGATCTCTCTTCTTCCTGTGTCTTCCTGTATCATGATCTCTCTTCTTCATGTGTCTTCCTGTATCATGATCTCTCTTCTTCCTGTGTCTTTCTGTATCATGATCTCACTTCTTCCTGTGTCTTTCTGTATCATGATCTCTCTTCTTCCTGTGTCTTTCTGTATCATGATCTCTCTTCTTCCTGTGTCTTTCTCTATCAGGATCTCTCTTCCTCCTGTGTCTTTCTGTATCATGATCTCTCTTCTTCCTGTGTCTTTCTGTATCATGATCTCTCTTCTTCATGTGTCTTTCTGTATAATGATCTCTCTTCTTCCTGCGTCTTTCTCTATCATGATCTCTCTTCTTCCGGTGTCTTTCTGTATCATGATCTCTCTTCTTCCTGTGTCTTCCTGTATCATGATCTCTCTTCTTCCTGTGTCTTTCTCTATCAGGATCTCTCTTCTTCCTGTGTCTTCCTGTATCATGATCTCTCATCTTCCTGTGTCTTCCAGTATCATGCGTTCTCTTCTTCCTGTGTCTTCCTGTATCATGATCTCTCATCTTCCTGTGTCTTCCTGTATCATGATCTCTCTTCTTCCTGTGTCTTTCTGTATCATGATCTCACTTCTTTCTGTGTCTTTCTGTATCATGATCTCTCTTCTTCCTGTGTCTTTCTGTATCATGATCTCTCTTCTTCCTGTGTCTTTCTCTATCAGGATCTCTCTTCCTCCTGTGTCTTTCTGTATCATGATCTCTCTTCTTCCTGTGTCTTTCTGTATCATGATCTCTCTTCTTCCTGTGTCTTTCTGTATCATGATCTCACTTCTTCCTGTGTCTTTCTGTATCATGATCTCTCTTCTTCCTGTGTCTTTCTGTATCATGATCTCTCTTCTTCCTGTGTCTTTCTGTATCATGATCTCTCTTCTTCATGTGTCTTTCTGTATAATGATCTCTCTTCTTCCTGCGTCTTTCTCTATCATGATCTCTCTTCTTCCTGTGTCTTTCTGTATCATGATCTCTCTTCTTCCTGTGTCTTCCTGTATCATGATCTCTCTTCTTCCTATCTTTCTGTATCATGATCTCTCTTCTTCCTGTGTCTTCCAGTATCATGCGTTCTCTTCTTCCTGTGTCTTCCTGTATCATGATCTCTCTTCTTCATGTGTCTTCCTGTATCATGATCTCTCTTCTTCCTGTGTCTTTCTGTATCATGATCTCACTTCTTCCTGTGTCTTTCTGTATCATGATCTCTCTTCTTCCTGTGTCTTTCTGTATCATGATCTCTCTTCTTCCTGTGTCTTTCTCTATCAGGATCTCTCTTCCTCCTGTGTCTTTCTGTATCATGATCTCTCTTCTTCCTGTGTCTTTCTGTATCATGATCTCTCTTCTTCCTGTGTCTTTCTGTATCATGATCTCACTTCTTCCTGTGTCTTTCTGTATCATGATCTCTCTTCTTCCTGTGTCTTTCTGTATCATGATCTCTCTTCTTCCTGTGTCTTTCTGTATCATGATCTCTCTTCTTCATGTGTCTTTCTGTATAATGATCTCTCTTCTTCCTGCGTCTTTCTCTATCATGATCTCTCTTCTTCCTGTGTCTTTCTGTATCATGATCTCTCTTCTTCCTGTGTCTTCCTGTATCATGATCTCTCTTCTTCCTGTGTCTTTCTCTATCAGGATCTCTCTTCTTCCTGTGTCTTCCTGTATCATGATCTCTCTTCTTCTTGTGTGTTTCTGTATCATGATCTCTCTTCTTCCTTTGTCTTTCTGTTTCATGATCTCTCTTCTTCCTGTGTCTTTCTGTATCATGATCTCTCTTCTTCCTGTGTCTTTCTGTATCATGATCTCTCTTCTCCCTGTGTGTTTCTGTATCATGATCTCTCTTCTTCCTGTGTCTTTCTGTATCATGATCTCTCTTCTTCCTGTGTCTTTCTGTATCAGTATCTCTCTTCTTCCTGTGTCTTTCTGTATCATGATCTCTCTTCTTATTGTGTCTTCCTGTATCATGATCTCTCTTCTTCCTGTGTCTTTCTGTATCATGATCTCTCTTCTTCCTGTGTCTTTCTGTATCATGATCTCTCTTCTTCCTGTGTCTTTCTGTATCATGATCTCTCTTCTTCCTGTGTCTTTCTGTATCAGGATTTCTCTTCTTCCTGTGTCTTTCTCTATCAGGATCTCTCTTCTTCCTGTGTCTTTCTGTATCATGATCTCACTTCTTCCTGTGTCTTTCTGTATCATGATCTCTCTTCTTCCTGTGTCTTTCTGTATCATGATCTCTCTTCTTCCTGTGTCTTTCTGTATCATGATCTCTCTTCTTCCTGTGTCTTCTTGTATCATAATCTCTCATCTTCCTGTGTCTTTCTGTATCATGATCTCTCTTCTTCCTGTGTCTTCCTGTATCATGATCTCTCTTCTTCCTGTCTTTTTGTATCATGATCTCTCTTCTTCCTGTGTCTTCCAGTATCATGCGTTCTCTTCTTCCTGTGTCTTCCTGTATCATGATCTCTCTTCTTCATGTGTCTTCCTGTATCATGATCTCTCTTCTTCCTGTGTCTTTCTGTATCATGATCTCTCTTCTTCCTGTGTCTTTCTGTATCATGATTTCTCTTCTTCCAGTGTCTTTCTGTATCATGATCTCTCTTCTTCCTGTGTCTTTCTGTATCATGATCTCTCTTCTTCCTGTGTCTTTCTGTATCATGATCTCTCTTCTTCCTGTGTCTTTCTGTATCATGATCTATCTTCTTCCTGTGTCTTTCTGTATCAATATCTCTCTTCTTCCTGTGTCTTTCTGTATCATGATCTCTCTTCTTCCTGTGTCTTTCTGTATCATGATCTCTCTTCTTCCAGTGTCTTTCTGTATCATGATCTCTCTTCTTCCTGTGTCTTTCTGTATCATGATCTCTCTTCTTCCTGTGTCTTCCTGTATCATGATCTATCTTCTTCCTGTGTCTTTCTCTATCATGATCTCTCTTCTTCCTGTGTCTTTCTGTATCATGATCTCTCTTCTTCCTGTGTCTTTCTGTATCATGATCTCTCTTCTTCCTGTGTCTTTCTGTATCATATGATCTCTCTTCTTCCTGTGTCTTCCTGTATCATGATCTCTCTTCTTCCTGTGTCTTTCTCTATCAGGATCTCTCTTCCTCCTGTGTCTTTCTGTATCATGATCTCTCTTCTTCCTGTGTCTTTCTGTATCATGATCTCTCTTCTTCCTGTGTCTTTCTGTATCATGATCTCTCTTCTTCATGTGTCTTTCTGTATAATGATCTCTCTTCTTCCTGCGTCTTTCTCTATCATGATCTCTCTTCTTCCTGTGTCTTTCTGTATCATGATCTCTCTTCTTATTGTGTCTTCCTGTATCATGATCTCTCTTCTTCCTGTGTCTTTCTGTATCATGATCTCTCTTCTTCCTGTGTCTTTCTGTATCATGATCTCTCTTCTTCCTGTGTCTTTCTGTATCATGATCTCTCTTCTTCCTGTGTCTTTCTGTATCAGGATTTCTCTTCTTCCTGTGTCTTTCTCTATCAGGATCTCTCTTCTTCCTGTGTCTTTCTGTATCATGATCTCACTTCTTCCTGTGTCTTTCTGTATCATGATCTCTCTTCTTCCTGTGTCTTTCTGTATCATGATCTCTCTTCTTCCTGTGTCTTTCTGTATCATGATCTCTCTTCTTCCTGTGTCTTCTTGTATCATAATCTCTCATCTTCCTGTGTCTTTCTGTATCATGATCTCTCTTCTTCCTGTGTCTTCCTGTATCATGATCTCTCTTCTTCCTGTCTTTTTGTATCATGATCTCTCTTCTTCCTGTGTCTTCCAGTATCATGCGTTCTCTTCTTCCTGTGTCTTCCTGTATCATGATCTCTCTTCTTCATGTGTCTTCCTGTATCATGATCTCTCTTCTTCCTGTGTCTTTCTGTATCATGATCTCTCTTCTTCCTGTGTCTTTCTGTATCATGATTTCTCTTCTTCCAGTGTCTTTCTGTATCATGATCTCTCTTCTTCCTGTGTCTTTCTGTATCATGATCTCTCTTCTTCCTGTGTCTTTCTGTATCATGATCTCTCTTCTTCCTGTGTCTTTCTGTATCATGATCTATCTTCTTCCTGTGTCTTTCTGTATCAATATCTCTCTTCTTCCTGTGTCTTTCTGTATCATGATCTCTCTTCTTCCTGTGTCTTTCTGTATCATGATCTCTCTTCTTCCAGTGTCTTTCTGTATCATGATCTCTCTTCTTCCTGTGTCTTTCTGTATCATGATCTCTCTTCTTCCTGTGTCTTCCTGTATCATGATCTATCTTCTTCCTGTGTCTTTCTCTATCATGATCTCTCTTCTTCCTGTGTCTTTCTGTATCATGATCTCTCTTCTTCCTGTGTCTTTCTGTATCATGATCTCTCTTCTTCCTGTGTCTTTCTGTATCATATGATCTCTCTTCTTCCTGTGTCTTCCTGTATCATGATCTCTCTTCTTCCTGTGTCTTTCTCTATCAGGATCTCTCTTCCTCCTGTGTCTTTCTGTATCATGATCTCTCTTCTTCCTGTGTCTTTCTGTATCATGATCTCTCTTCTTCCTGTGTCTTTCTGTATCATGATCTCTCTTCTTCATGTGTCTTTCTGTATAATGATCTCTCTTCTTCCTGCGTCTTTCTCTATCATGATCTCTCTTCTTCCTGTGTCTTTCTGTATCATGATCTCTCTTCTTCCTGTGTCTTCCTGTATCATGATCTCTTTTCTTCCTGTGTCTTTCTCTATCAGGATCTCTCTTCTTCCTGTGTCTTCCTGTATCATGATCTCTCTTCTTCTTGTGTGTTTCTGTATCATGATCTCTCTTCTTCCTTTGTCTTTCTGTTTCATGATCTCTCTTCTTCCTGTGTCTTTCTGTATCATGATCTCTCTTCTTCCTGTGTCTTTCTGTATCATGATCTCTCTTCTCCCTGTGTGTTTCTGTATCATGATCTCTCTTCTTCCTGTGTCTTTCTGTATCATGAACTCTCTTCTTCCTGTGTCTTTCTGTATCATGATCTCTCTTCTTCCTGTGTCTTTCTGTATCATGATCTCTCTTCTTATTGTGTCTTCCTGTATCATGATCTCTCTTCTTCCTGTGTCTTTCTGTATCATGATCTCTCTTCTTCCTGTGTCTTTCTGTATCATGATCTCTCTTCTTCCTGTGTCTTTCTGTATCATGATCTCTCTTCTTCCTGTGTCTTTCTGTATCAGGATTTCTCTTCTTCCTGTGTCTTTCTCTATCAGGATCTCTCTTCTTCCTGTGTCTTTCTGTATCATGATCTCACTTCTTCCTGTGTCTTTCTGTATCATGATCTCTCTTCTTCCTGTGTCTTTCTGTATCATGATCTCTCTTCTTCCTGTGTCTTTCTGTATCATGATCTCTCTTCTTCCTGTGTCTTCTTGTATCATGATCTCTCATCTTCCTGTGTCTTTCTGTATCATGATCTCTCTTCTTCCTGTGTCTTCCTGTATCATGATCTCTCTTCTTCCTGTGTCTTTCTGTATCATGATCTCTCTTCTTCCTGTGTCTTTCTGTATCATGATCTCTCTTCTCCCTGTGTGTTTCTGTATCATGATCTCTCTTCTTCCTGTGTCTTTCTGTATCATGAACTCTCTTCTCCCTGTGTGTTTCTGTATCATGATCTCTCTTCTTCCTGTGTCTTTCTGTATCATGAACTCTCTTCTTCCTGTGTCTTTCTGTATCATGATCTCTCTTCTTCCTGTGTCTTTCTGTATCATGATCTCTCTTCTTATTGTGTCTTCCTGTATCATGATCTCTCTTCTTCCTGTGTCTTTCTGTATCATGATCTCTCTTCTTCCTGTGTCTTTCTGTATCATGATCTCTCTTCTTCCTGTGTCTTTCTGTATCATGATCTCTCTTCTTCCTGTGTCTTTCTGTATCAGGATTTCTCTTCTTCCTGTGTCTTTCTCTATCAGGATCTCTCTTCTTCCTGTGTCTTTCTGTATCATGATCTCTCTTCTTCCTGTGTCTTTCTGTATCATGATCTCTCTTCTTCCTGTGTCTTCTTGTATCATGATCTCTCATCTTCCTGTGTCTTTCTGTATCATGATCTCTCTTCTTCCTGTGTCTTCCTGTATCATGATCTCTCTTCTTCCTGTGTCTTCCTGTATCATGATCTCTCTTCTTCCTGTGTCTTCCAGTATCATGATTTCTCTTCTTCCTGTGTCTTCCTGTATCATGATCTCTCTTCTTCATGTGTCTTCCTGTATCATGATCTCTCTTCTTCCTGTGTCTTTCTGTATCATGATCTCTCTTCTTCCTGTGTCTTTCTGTATCATGATTTCTTTTCTTCCAGTGTCTTTCTGTATCATGATCTCTCATCTTCCTGTGTCTTTCTGTATCATGATCTCTCTTCTTCCTGTGTCTTCCTGTATCATGATCTCTCTTCTTCCTGTCTTTCTGTATCATGATCTCTCTTCTTCCTGTGTCTTCCAGTATCATGATTTCTCTTCTTCCTGTGTCTTCCTGTATCATGATCTCTCTTCTTCATGTGTCTTCCTGTATCATGATCTCTCTTCTTCCTGTGTCTTTCTGTATCATGATCTCTCTTCTTCCTGTGTCTTTCTGTATCATGATTTCTTTTCTTCCAGTGTCTTTCTGTATCATGATCTCTCTTCTTCCTGTGTCTTTCTGTATCATGATCTCTCTTCTTCCTGTGTCTTCCTGTATCATGATCTCTCTTCTTCCTGTGTCTTTCTGTATCATGATCTATCTTCTTCCTGTGTCTTTCTGTATCAATATCTCTCTTCTTCCTGTGTCTTTCTGTATCATGATCTCTCTTCTTCCTGTGTCTTTCTGTATCATGATCTCTCTTCTTCCTGTGTCTTTCTGTATCATGATCTCTCTTCTTCCTGTGTCTTCCTGTATCATGATCTCTCTTCTTCCTGTGTCTTTCTGTATCATGATCTCTCTTCTTCCTGTGTCTTCCTGTATCATGATCTATCTTCTTCCTGTGTCTTTCTCTATCATGATCTCTCTTCTTCCTGTGTCTTTCTGTATCATGATCTCTCTTCTTCCTGTGTATTTCTGTATCAGTATCTCTCTTCTTCCTGTGTCTTTCTGTATCATGATCTCTCTTCTTCCTGTGTCTTTCTGTATCATGATCTCTCTTCTTCCTGTGTCTTTCTGTATCATGATCTCTCTTCTTATTGTGTCTTCCTGTATCATGATCTCTCTTCTTCCTGTGTCTTTCTGTATCATGATCTCTCTTCTTCCTGTGTCTTTCTGTATCATGATCTCTCTTCTTCCTGTGTCTTTCTGTATCATGATCTCTCTTCTTCCTGTGTCTTTCTCTATCAGGATCTCTCTTCCTCCTGTGTCTTTCTGTATCATGATCTCTCTTCTTCCTGTGTTTTTCTGTATCATGATCTCTCTTCTTCCTGTGTCTTTCTGTATCATGATCTCTCTTCTTCCTGTGTCTTTCTGTATCATGATCTCTCTTCTTCCTGTGTCTTTCTGTATCATGATTTCTCTTCTTCCTGTGTCTTCCTGTATCATGATCTCTCTTCTTCATGTGTCTTCCTGTATAATGATCTCTCTTCTTCCTGTGTCTTTCTGTATCATGATCTCTCTTCTTCCTGTGTCTTTCTGTATCATGATCTCTCTTCTTATTGTGTCTTCCTGTATCATGATCTCTCTTCTTCCTGTGTCTTTCTGTATCATGATCTCTCTTCTTCCTGTGTCTTTCTGTATCATGATCTCTCTTCTTCCTGTGTCTTTCTGTATCATGATCTCTCTTCTTCCTGTGTCTTTCTGTATCAGGATTTCTCTTCTTCCTGTGTCTTTCTCTATCAGGATCTCTCTTCTTCCTGTGTCTTTCTGTATCATGATCTCTCTTCTTCCTGTGTCTTTCTGTATCATGATCTCTCTTCTTCCTGTGTCTTCTTGTATCATGATCTCTCATCTTCCTGTGTCTTTCTGTATCATGATCTCTCTTCTTCCTGTGTCTTCCTGTATCATGATCTCTCTTCTTCCTGTGTCTTCCTGTATCATGATCTCTCTTCTTCCTGTGTCTTCCAGTATCATGATTTCTCTTCTTCCTGTGTCTTCCTGTATCATGATCTCTCTTCTTCATGTGTCTTCCTGTATCATGATCTCTCTTCTTCCTGTGTCTTTCTGTATCATGATCTCTCTTCTTCCTGTGTCTTTCTGTATCATGATTTCTTTTCTTCCAGTGTCTTTCTGTATCATGATCTCTCATCTTCCTGTGTCTTTCTGTATCATGATCTCTCTTCTTCCTGTGTCTTCCTGTATCATGATCTCTCTTCTTCCTGTCTTTCTGTATCATGATCTCTCTTCTTCCTGTGTCTTCCAGTATCATGATTTATCTTCTTCCTGTGTCTTCCTGTATCATGATCTCTCTTCTTCATGTGTCTTCCTGTATCATGATCTCTCTTCTTCCTGTGTCTTTCTGTATCATGATCTCTCTTCTTCCTGTGTCTTTCTGTATCATGATTTCTTTTCTTCCAGTGTCTTTCTGTATCATGATCTCTCTTCTTCCTGTGTCTTTCTGTATCATGATCTCTCTTCTTCCTGTGTCTTCCTGTATCATGATCTCTCTTCTTCCTGTGTCTTTCTGTATCATGATCTATCTTCTTCCTGTGTCTTTCTGTATCAATATCTCTCTTCTTCCTGTGTCTTTCTGTATCATGATCTCTCTTCTTCCTGTGTCTTTCTGTATCATGATCTCTCTTCTTCCTGTGTCTTTCTGTATCATGATCTCTCTTCTTCCTGTGTCTTCCTGTATCATGATCTCTCTTCTTCCTGTGTCTTTCTGTATCATGATCTCTCTTCTTCCTGTGTCTTCCTGTATCATGATCTATCTTCTTCCTGTGTCTTTCTCTATCATGATCTCTCTTCTTCCTGTGTCTTTCTGTATCATGATCTCTCTTCTTCCTGTGTATTTCTGTATCAGTATCTCTCTTCTTCCTGTGTCTTTCTGTATCATGATCTCTCTTCTTCCTGTGTCTTTCTGTATCATGATCTCTCTTCTTCCTGTGTCTTTCTGTATCATGATCTCTCTTCTTATTGTGTCTTCCTGTATCATGATCTCTCTTCTTCCTGTGTCTTTCTGTATCATGATCTCTCTTCTTCCTGTGTCTTTCTGTATCATGATCTCTCTTCTTCCTGTGTCTTTCTGTATCATGATCTCTCTTCTTCCTGTGTCTTTCTCTATCAGGATCTCTCTTCCTCCTGTGTCTTTCTGTATCATGATCTCTCTTCTTCCTGTGTTTTTCTGTATCATGATCTCTCTTCTTCCTGTGTCTTTCTGTATCATGATCTCTCTTCTTCCTGTGTCTTTCTGTATCATGATCTCTCTTCTTCCTGTGTCTTTCTGTATCATGATTTCTCTTCTTCCTGTGTCTTCCTGTATCATGATCTCTCTTCTTCATGTGTCTTCCTGTATAATGATCTCTCTTCTTCCTGTGTCTTTCTGTATCATGATCTCTCTTCTTCCTGTGTCTTTCTGTATCATGATCTCTCTTCTTCCAGTGTCTTTCTGTATCATGATCTCTCTTCTTCCTGTGTCTTTCTGTATCATGATCTCTCTTCTTCCTGTGTCTTCCTGTATCATGATCTATCTTCTTCCTGTGTCTTTCTGTATCATGATCTCTCTTCTTCCTGTGTCTTCCTGTATCATGATCTCTCTTCTTCCTTTGTCTTTCTGTATCATGATCTCTCTTATTCCTGTGTCTTCCTGTATCATGATCTATCTTCTTCCTGTGTCTTTCTCTATCATGATCTCTCTTCTTCCTGTGTCTTCCTGTATCATGATCTCTCTTCTTCCTGTGTCTTTCTCTATCAGGATCTCTCTTCCTCCTGTGTCTTTCTGTATCATGATCTCTCTTCTTCCTGTGTCTTTCTGTATCATGATCTCTCTTCTTCCTGTGTCTTTCTGTATCATGATCTCACTTCTTCCTGTGTCTTTCTGTATCATGATCTCTCTTCTTCCTGTGTCTTTCTGTATCATGATCTCTCTTCTTCCTGTGTCTTTCTGTATCATGATCTCTCTTCTTCATGTGTCTTTCTGTATAATGATCTCTCTTCTTCCTGCGTCTTTCTCTATCATGATCTCTCTTCTTCCCGTGTCTTTCTGTATCATGATCTCTCTTCTTCCTGTGTCTTTCTGTATCATGATCTCTCTTCTTCCTGTGTCTTTCTGTATCATGACCTCTCTTCTTCCTGTGTCTTTCTCTATCAGGATCTCTCTTCCTCCTGTGTCTTTCTGTATCATGATCTCTCTTCTTCCTGTGTCTTTCTGTATCATGATCTCTCTTCTTCCTGTGTCTTTCTGTATCATGATCTCTCTTCTTCCTGTGTCTTTCTGTATCATGATCTCTCTTCTTCCTGTGTCTTTCTGTATCATGATTTCTCTTCTTCCTGTGTCTTCCTGTATCATGATCTCTCTTCTTCATGTGTCTTCCTGTATAATGATCTCTCTTCTTCCTGTGTCTTTCTGTATCATGATCTCTCTTCTTCCTGTGTCTTTCTGTATCATGATCTCTCTTCTTCCTGTGTCTTTCTGTATCATGATCTCTCTTCTTCCTGTGTCTTCCTGTATCATGATCTATCTTCTTCCTGTGTCTTTCTGTATCATGATCTCTCTTCTTCCTGTGTCTTCCTGTATCATGATCTCTCTTCTTCCTTTGTCTTTCTGTATCATGATCTCTCTTATTCCTGTGTCTTCCTGTATCATGATCTATCTTCTTCCTGTGTCTTTCTCTATCATGATATCTCTTCTTCCTGCGTCTTTCTCTATCATGATCTCTCTTCTTCCCGTGTCTTTCTGTATCATGATCTCTCTTCTTCCTGTGTCTTTCTGTATCATGATCTCTCTTCTTCCTGTGTCTTTCTGTATCATGATCTCTCTTCTTCCTGTGTCTTTCTCTATCAGGATCTCTCTTCCTCCTGTGTCTTCCTGTATAATGATCTCTCTTCTTCCTGTGTTTTTCTGTATCATGATCTCTCTTCTTCCTGTGTCTTTCTGTATCATGATCTCTCTTCTTCCTGTGTCTTTCTGTATCATGATCTCTCTTCTTCCTGTGTCTTTCTGTATCATGATTTCTCTTCTTCCTGTGTCTTCCTGTATCATGATCTCTCTTCTTCATGTGTCTTCCTGTATAATGATCTCTCTTCTTCCTGTGTCTTTCTGTATCATGATCTCTCTTCTTCCTGTGTCTTTCTGTATCATGATCTCTCTTCTTCCAGTGTCTTTCTGTATCATGATCTCTCTTCTTCCTGTGTCTTTCTGTATCATGATCTCTCTTCTTCCTGTGTCTTCCTGTATCATGATCTATCTTCTTCCTGTGTCTTTCTGTATCATGATCTCTCTTCTTCCTGTGTCTTCCTGTATCATGATCTCTCTTCTTCCTTTGTCTTTCTGTATCATGATCTCTCGTATTCCTGTGTCTTCCTGTATCATGATCTATCTTCTTCCTGTGTCTTTCTCTATCATGATATCTCTTCTTCCTGTGTCTTCCTGTATCATGATCTCTCTTCTTCCTGTGTCTTTCTCTATCAGGATCTCTCTTCCTCCTGTGTCTTTCTGTATCATGATCTCTCTTCTTCCTGTGTCTTTCTGTATCATGATCTCTCTTCTTCCTGTGTCTTTCTGTATCATGATCTCACTTCTTCCTGTGTCTTTCTGTATCATGATCTCTCTTCTTCCTGTGTCTTTCTCTATCATGATATCTCTTCTTCCTGCGTCTTTCTCTATCATGATCTCTCTTCTTCCCGTGTCTTTCTGTATCATGATCTCTCTTCTTCATGTGTCTTTCTGTATAATGATCTCTCTTCTTCCTGCGTCTTTCTCTATCATGATCTCTCTTCTTCCTGTGTCTTTCTCTATCATGATATCTCTTCTTCCTGCGTCTTTCTCTATCATGATCTCTCTTCTTCCCGTGTCTTTCTGTATCATGATCTCTCTTCTTCCTGTGTCTTTCTGTATCATGATCTCTCTTCTTCCTGTGTCTTTCTGTATCATGATCTCTCTTCTTAAAGTGTCTTTCTCTATCAGGATCTCTCTTCCTCCTGTGTCTTTCTGTATCATGATCTCTCTTCTTCCTGTGTTTTTCTGTATCATGATCTCTCTTCTTCCTGTGTCTTTCTGTATCATGATCTCTCTTCTTCCTGTGTCTTTCTGTATCATGATCTCTCTTCTTCCTTTGTCTTTCTGTATCATGATTTCTCTTCTTCCTGTGTCTTCCTGTATCATGATCTCTCTTCTTCATGTGTCTTTCTGTATCATGAACTCTCTTCTTCCTGTGTCTTTCTGTATCATGATCTCTCTTCTTCCTGTGTCTTTCTGTATCATGATCTCTCTTCTTATTGTGTCTTCCTGTATCATGATCTCTCTTCTTCCTGTGTCTTTCTGTATCATGATCTCTCTTCTTCCTGTGTCTTTCTGTATCATGATCTCTCTTCTTCCTGTGTCTTTCTGTATCATGATCTCTCTTCTTCCTGTGTCTTTCTGTATCAGGATTTCTCTTCTTCCTGTGTCTTTCTCTATCAGGATCTCTCTTCTTCCTGTGTCTTTCTGTATCATGATCTCACTTCTTCCTGTGTCTTTCTGTATCATGATCTCTCTTCTTCCTGTGTCTTTCTGTATCATGATCTCTCTTCTTCCTGTGTCTTTCTGTATCATGATCTCTCTTCTTCCTGTGTCTTCTTGTATCATGATCTCTCATCTTCCTGTGTCTTTCTGTATCATGATCTCTCTTCTTCCTGTGTCTTCCTGTATCATGATCTCTCTTCTTCCTGTCTTTCTGTATCATGATCTCTCTTCTTCCTGTGTCTTCCAGTATCATGATTTCTCTTCTTCCTGTGTCTTCCTGTATCATGATCTCTCTTCTTCATGTGTCTTCCTGTATCATGATCTCTCTTCTTCCTGTGTCTTTCTGTATCATGATCTCTCTTCTTCCTGTGTCTTTCTGTATCATGATTTCTTTTCTTCCAGTGTCTTTCTGTATCATGATCTCTCTTCTTCCTGTGTCTTTCTGTATCATGATCTCTCTTCTTTCTGTGTCTTCCTGTATCATGATCTCTCTTCTTCCTGTGTCTTTCTGTATCATGATCTATCTTCTTCCTGTGTCTTTCTGTATCAATATCTCTCTTCTTCCTGTGTCTTTCTATATCATGATCTCTCTTCTTCCTGTGTCTTTCTGTATCATGATCTCTCTTCTTCCTGTGTCTTTCTGTATCATGATCTCTCTTCGTCCTGTGTCTTCCTGTATCATGATCTCTCTTCTTCCTGTGTCTTTCTGTATCATGATCTCTCTTCTTCCTGTGTCTTCCTGTATCATGATCTATCTTCTTCCTGTGTCTTTCTCTATCATGATCTCTCTTCTTCCTGTGTCTTTCTGTATCATGATCTCTCTTCTTCCTGTGTATTTCTGTATCAGTATCTCTCTTCTTCCTGTGTCTTTCTGTATCATGATCTCTCTTCTTCCTGTGTCTTTCTGTATCATGATCTCTCTTCTTCCTGTGTCTTTCTGTATCATGATCTCTCTTCTTATTGTGTCTTCCTGTATCATGATCTATCTTCTTCCTGTGTCTTTCTGTATCATGATCTCTCTTCTTCCTGTGTCTTTCTGTATCATGATCTCTCTTCTTCCTGTGTCTTTCTGTATCATGATCTCTCTTCTTCCTGTGTCTTTCTCTATCAGGATCTCTCTTCCTCCTGTGTCTTTCTGTATCATGATCTCTCTTCTTCCTGTGTTTTTCTGTATCATGATCTCTCTTCTTCCTGTGTCTTTCTGTATCATGATCTCTCTTCTTCCTGTGTCTTTCTGTATCATGATCTCTCTTCTTCCTGTGTCTTTCTGTATCATGATTTCTCTTCTTCCTGTGTCTTCCTGTATCATGATCTCTCTTCTTCATGTGTCTTCCTGTATAATGATCTCTCTTCTTCCTGTGTCTTTCTGTATCATGATCTCTCTTCTTCCTGTGTCTTTCTGTATCATGATCTCTCTTCTTCCAGTGTCTTTCTGTATCATGATCTCTCTTCTTCCTGTGTCTTTCTGTATCATGATCTCTCTTCTTCCTGTGTCTTCCTGTATCATGATCTATCTTCTTCCTGTCTCTTTCTGTATCATGATCTCTCTTCTTCCTGTGTCTTCCTGTATCATGATCTCTCTTCTTCCTTTGTCTTTCTGTATCATGATCTCTCTTATTCCTGTGTCTTCCTGTATCATGATCTATCTTCTTCCTGTGTCTTTCTCTATCATGATCTCTCTTCTTCCTGTGTCTTCCTGTATCATGATCTCTCTTCTTCCTGTGTCTTTCTCTATCAGGATCTCTCTTCCTCCTGTGTCTTTCTGTATCATGATCTCTCTTCTTCCTGTGTCTTTCTGTATCATGATCTCTCTTCTTCCTGTGTCTTTCTGTATCATGATCTCACTTCTTCCTGTGTCTTTCTGTATCATGATCTCTCTTCTTCCTGTGTCTTTCTGTATCATGATCTCTCTTCTTCCTGTGTCTTTCTGTATCATGATCTCTCTTCTTCATGTGTCTTTCTGTATAATGATCTCTCTTCTTCCTGCGTCTTTCTCTATCATGATCTCTCTTCTTCCCGTGTCTTTCTGTATCATGATCTCTCTTCTTCCTGTGTCTTTCTGTATCATGATCTCTCTTCTTCCTGTGTCTTTCTGTATCATGATCTCTCTTCTTCCTGTGTCTTTCTCTATCAGGATCTCTCTTCCTCCTGTGTCTTTCTGTATCATGATCTCTCTTCTTTCTGTGTTTTTCTGTATCATGATCTCTCTTCTTCCTGTGTCTTCCTGTATCATGATCTCTCTTCTTCCTGTGTCTTTCTGTATCATGATCTCTCTTCTTCCTGTGTCTTTCTGTATCATGATTTCTCTTCTTCCTGTGTCTTCCTGTATCATGATCTCTCTTCTTCATGTGTCTTCCTGTATAATGATCTCTCTTCTTCCTGTGTCTTTCTGTATCATGATCTCTCTTCTTCCTGTGTCTTTCTGTATCATGATCTCTCTTCTTCCTGTGTCTTTCTGTATCATGATCTCTCTTCTTCCTGTGTCTTCCTGTATCATGATCTATCTTCTTCCTGTGTCTTTCTGTATCATGATCTCTCTTCTTCCTGTGTCTTCCTGTATCATGATCTCTCTTCTTCCTTTGTCTTTCTGTATCATGATCTCTCTTATTCCTGTGTCTTCCTGTATCATGATCTATCTTCTTCCTGTGTCTTTCTCTATCATGATATCTCTTCTTCCTGTGTCTTCCTGTATCATGATCTCTCTTCTTCCTGTGTCTTTCTCTATCAGGATCTCTCTTCCTCCTGTGTCTTTCTGTATCATGATCTCTCTTCTTCCTGTGTCTTTCTGTATCATGATCTCTCTTCTTCCTGTGTCTTTCTGTATCATGATCTCACTTCTTCCTGTGTCTTTCTGTATCATGATCTCTCTTCTTCCTGTGTCTTTCTCTATCATGATATCTCTTCTTCCTGCGTCTTTCTCTATCATGATCTCTCTTCTTCCTGTGTCTTTCTGTATCATGATCTCTCTTCTTCATGTGTCTTTCTGTATAATGATCTCTCTTCTTCCTGCGTCTTTCTCTATCATGATCTCTCTTCTTCCTGTGTCTTTCTCTATCATGATATCTCTTCTTCCTGCGTCTTTCTCTATCATGATCTCTCTTCTTCCCGTGTCTTTCTGTATCATGATCTCTCTTCTTCCTGTGTCTTTCTGTATCATGATCTCTCTTCTTCCTGTGTCTTTCTGTATCATGATCTCTCTTCTTCCTGTGTCTTTCTCTATCAGGATCTCTCTTCCTCCTGTGTCTTTCTGTATCATGATCTCTCTTCTTCCTGTGTTTTTCTGTATCATGATCTCTCTTCTTCCTGTGTCTTTCTGTATCATGATCTCTCTTCTTCCTGTGTCTTTCTGTATCATGATCTCTCTTCTTCCTGTGTCTTTCTGTATCATGATTTCTCTTCTTCCTGTGTCTTCCTGTATCATGATCTCTCTTCTTCATGTGTCTTCCTGTATAATGATCTCTCTTCTTCCTGTGTCTTTCTGTATCATGATCTCTCTTCTTCCTGTGTCTTTCTGTATCATGATCTCTCTTCTTCCTGTGTCTTTCTGTATCATGATCTCTCTTCTTCCAGTGTCTTTCTGTATCATGATCTCTCTTCTTCCTGTGTCTTTCTGTATCATGATCTCTCTTCTTCCTGTGTCTTTCTGTATCATGATCTCTCTTCTTCCTGTGTCTTCCTGTATCATGATCTCTCTTCTTCCTTTGTCTTTCTGTATCATTATCTCTCTTATTCCTGTGTCTTCCTGTATCATGATCTATCTTCTTCCTGTGTCTTTCTCTATCATGATATCTCTTCTTCCTGTGTCTTCCTGTATCATGATCTCTCTTCTTCCTGTGTCTTTCTCTATCAGGATCTCTCTTCCTCCTGTGTCTTTCTGTATCATGATCTCTCTTCTTCCTGTGTCTTTCTGTATCATGATCTCTCTTCTTCCTGTGTCTTTCTGTATCATGATCTCACTTCTTCCTGTGTCTTTCTGTATCATGATCTCTCTTCTTCCTGTGTCTTTCTGTATCATGATCTCTCTTCTTCCTGTGTCTTTCTGTATCATGATCTCTCTTCTTCATGTGTCTTTCTGTATAATGATCTCTCTTCTTCCTGCGTCTTTCTCTATCATGATCTCTCTTCTTCCTGTGTCTTTCTGTATCATGATCTCTCTTCTTCCTGTGTCTTCCTGTATCATGATCTCTCTTCTTCCTGTGTCTTTCTCTATCAGGATCTCTCTTCTTCCTGTGTCTTCCTGTATCATGATCTCTCATCTTCCTGTGTCTTCCAGTATCATGCGTTCTCTTCTTCCTGTGTCTTCCTGTATCATGATCTCTCTTCTTCATGTGTCTTCCTGTATCATGATCTCTCTTCTTCCTGTGTCTTTCTGTATCATGATCTCACTTCTTCCTGTGTCTTTCTGTATCATGATCTCTCTTCTTCCTGTGTCTTTCTGTATCATGATCTCTCTTCTTCCTGTGTCTTTCTCTATCAGGATCTCTCTTCCTCCTGTGTCTTTCTGTATCATGATCTCTCTTCTTCCTGTGTCTTTCTGTATCATGATCTCTCTTCTTCCTGTGTCTTTCTGTATCATGATCTCACTTCTTCCTGTGTCTTTCTGTATCATGATCTCTCTTCTTCCTGTGTCTTTCTGTGTCATGATCTCTCTTCTTCCTGTGTCTTTCTGTATCATGATCTCTCTTCTTCATGTGTCTTTCTGTATAATGATCTCTCTTCTTCCTGCGTCTTTCTCTATCATGATCTCTCTTCTTCCTGTGTCTTTCTGTATCATGATCTCTCTTCTTCCTGTGTCTTCCTGTATCATGATCTCTCTTCTTCCTGTGTCTTTCTCTATCAGGATCTCTCTTCTTCCTGTGTCTTCCTGTATCATGATCTCTCTTCTTCTTGTGTGTTTCTGTATCATGATCTCTCTTCTTCCTTTGTCTTTCTGTTTCATGATCTCTCTTCTTCCTGTGTCTTTCTGTATCATGATCTCTCTTCTTCCTGTGTCTTTCTGTATCATGATCTCTCTTCTCCCTGTGTGTTTCTGTATCATGATCTCTCTTCTTCCCGTGTCTTTCTGTATCATGATCTCTCTTCTTCCTGTGTCTTTCTGTATCAGTATCTCTCTTCTTCCTGTGTCTTTCTGTATCATGATCTCTCTTCTTATTGTGTCTTCCTGTATCATGATCTCTCTTCTTCCTGTGTCTTTCTGTATCATGATCTCTCTTCTTCCTGTGTCTTTCTGTATCATGATCTCTCTTCTTCCTGTGTCTTTCTGTTTCATGATCTCTCTTCTTCCTGTGTCTTTCTGTATCAGGATTTCTCTTCTTCCTGTGTCTTTCTCTATGAGGATCTCTCTTCTTCCTGTGTCTTTCTGTATCACAATCTCACTTCTTCCTGTGTCTTTCTGTATCATGATCTCTCTTCTTCCTGTGTCTTTCTGTATCATGATCTCTCTTCTTCCTGTGTCTTTCTGTATCATGATCTCTCTTCTTCCTGTTTCTTTCTGTATCATGATCTCTCTTCTTCCTGTGTCTTTCTGTATCATGATCTCTCTTCTTCCTGTGTCTTTCTGTATCATGAACTCTCTTCTTCCTGTGTCTTTCTGTATCAGTATCTCTCTTCTTCCTGTGTCTTTCTGTATCATGATCTCTCTTCTTATTGTGTCTTCCTGTATCATGATCTCTCTTCTTCCTGTGTCTTTCTGTATCATGATCTCTCTTCTTCCTGTGTCTTTCTGTATCATGATCTCTCTTCTTCCTGTGTCTTTCTGTATCATGATCTCTCTTCTTCCTGTGTCTTTCTGTATCAGGATTTGTCTTCTTCCTGTGTCTTTCTCTATCAGGATCTCTCTTCTTCCTGTGTCTTTCTGTATCATGATCTCACTTCTTCCTGTGTCTTTCTGTATCATGATCTCTCTTCTTCCTGTGTCTTTCTGTATCATGATCTCTCTTCTTCCTGTGTCTTTCTGTATCATGATCTCTCTTCTTCCTGTGTCTTTCTGTATTATGATCTCTCTTCTTCCTGTGTCTTTCTGTATCATGATCTCTCTTCTTATTGTGTCTTCCTGTATCATGATCTCTCTTCTTCCTGTGTCTTTCTATATCATGATCTCTCTTCTTCCTGTGTCTTTCTGTATCATGATCTCTCTTCTTCCTGTGTCTTTCTGTATCATGATCTCTCTTCTTCCTGTGTCTTTCTGTATCATGATCTCTCTTCTTCCTGTGTCTTCCTGTATCATGATCTCTCTTCTTCCTGCGTCTTTCTCTATCATGATCTCTCTTCTTCCTGTGTCTTCCTGTATCATGATCTCTCTTCTTATTGTGTCTTCCTGTATCATGATCTCTCTTCTTCCTGTGTCTTTCTGTATCATGATCTCTCTTCTTCCTGTGTCTTTCTGTATCATGATCTCTCTTCTTCCTGTGTCTTTCTGTATCATGATCTCTCTTCTTCCTGTGTCTTTCTGTATCAGGATTTCTATTCTTCCTGTGTCTTTCTGTATCATGATCTCTCTTCTTCCTGTGTCTTTCTGTATCATGATCTCTCTTCTTCCTGTGTCTTTCTGTATCATGATCTCTCTTCTTCCTGTGTCTTCCTGTATCATGAACTCTCTTCTTCCTGTGTCTTTCTGTATCAGTATCTCTCTTCTTCCTGTGTCTTTCTGTATCATGATCTCTCTTCTTATTGTGTCTTCCTGTATCATGATCTCTCTTCTTCCTGTGTCTTTCTGTATCATGATCTCTCTTCTTCCTGTGTCTTTCTGTATCATGATCTCTCTTCTTCCTGTGTCTTTCTGTATCATGATCTCTCTTCTTCCTGTGTCTTTCTGTATCATGATCTCTCTTCTTCCTGTGTCTTCCTGTATCATGATCTCTCTTCTTCCTGCGTCTTTCTCTATCATGATCTCTCTTCTTCCTGTGTCTTCCTGTATCATGATCTCTCTTCTTCCTGTGTCTTTCTCTATCAGGATCTCTCTTCTTCCTGTGTCTTCCTGTATCATGATCTCTCTTCTTCTTGTGTGTTTCTGTATCATGATCTCTCTTCTTCCTTTGTCTTTCTGTTTCATGATCTCTCTTCTTCCTGTGTCTTTCTGTATCATGATCTCTCTTCTTCCTGTGTCTTTCTGTATCATGATCTCTCTTCTCCCTGTGTGTTTCTGTATCATGATCTCTCTTCTTCCTGTGTCTTTCTGTATCATGATCTCTCTTCTTCCTGTGTCTTTCTGTATCAGTATCTCTCTTCTTCCTGTGTCTTTCTGTATCATGATCTCTCTTCTTATTGTGTCTTCCTGTATCATGATCTCTCTTCTTCCTGTGTCTTTCTGTATCATGATCTCTCTTCTTCCTGTGTCTTTCTGTATCATGATCTCTCTTCTTCCTGTGTCTTTCTGTATCAGGATTTCTCTTCTTCCTGTGTCTTTCTGTATCATGATCTCTCTTCTTCCTGTGTCTTTCTGTATCATGATCTCTCTTCTTCCTGTGTCTTTCTGTATCATGATCTCTCTTCTTCCTGTGTCTTTCTGTATCATGATCTCTCTTCTTCCTGTGTCTTTCTGTATCATGATCTCTCTTCTTCCTGTGTCTTTCTGTATCATGATCTCTCTTCTTCCTGTGTCTTTCTGTATCATGATCTCTCTTCTTCCTGTGTCTTTCTGTATCATGATCTCTCTTCTTCCTGTGTCTTTCTGTATCAGGATTTCTCTTCTTCCTGTGTCTTTCTCTATCAGGATCTCTCTTCTTCCTGTGTCTTTCTGTATCATGATCTCACTTCTTCCTGTGTCTTTCTGTATCATGATCTCTCTTCTTCCTGTGTCTTTCTGTATCACGATCTCTCTTCTTCCTGTGTCTTTCTGTATCATGATCTCTCTTCTTCCTGTGTCTTCCTGTATCATGATCTCTCTTCTTCCTGTCTTTCTGTATCATGATCTCTCTTCTTCCTGTGTCTTCCAGTATCATGATTTCTCTTCTTCCTGTGTCTTCCTGTATCATGATCTCTCTTCTTCATGTGTTTTCCTGTATCATGATCTCTCTTCTTCCTGTGTCTTTCTGTATCATGATCTCTCTTCTTCCTGTGTCTTTCTGTATCATGATCTCTCTTCTTCCTGTGTCTTTCTGTATCATGATCTCTCTTCTTCCTGTGTCTTTCTGTATCAGGATTTCTCTTCTTCCTGTGTCTTTCTCTATCAGGATCTCTCTTCTTCCTGTGTCTTTCTGTATCATGATCTCACTTCTTCCTGTGTCTTTCTGTATCATGATCTCTCTTCTTCCTGTGTCTTTCTGTATCACGATCTCTCTTCTTCCTGTGTCTTTCTGTATCATGATCTCTCTTCTTCCTGTGTCTTCCTGTATCATGATCTCTCTTCTTCCTGTCTTTCTGTATCATGATCTCTCTTCTTCCTGTGTCTTCCAGTATCATGATTTCTCTTCTTCCTGTGTCTTCCTGTATCATGATCTCTCTTCTTCATGTGTTTTCCTGTATCATGATCTCTCTTCTTCCTGTGTCTTTCTGTATCATGATCTCTCTTCTTCCTGTGTCTTTCTGTATCATGATTTCTCTTCTTCCAGTGTCTTTCTGTATCATGATCTCTCTTCTTCCTGTGTCTTTCTGTATCATGATCTCTCTTCTTCCTGTGTCTTTCTGTATCATGATCTCTCTTCTTCCTGTGTCTTTCTGTATCATGATCTATCTTCTTCCTGTGTCTTTCTGTATCAATATCTCTCTTCTTCCTGTGTCTTTCTGTATCATGATCTCTCTTCTTCCTGTGTCTTTCTGTATCATAATCTCTCTTCTTCCTGTGTCTTTCTGTATCATGATCTCTCTTCTTCCTGTGTCTTTCTGTATCATGATCTCTCTTCTTCCTGTGTCTTTCTCTATCAGGATCAGGAGCCCTGGGGATCTCAGGACCTGGACAAAAGATGTATCAGAGGCAGCCTCAGACCCAGTGAACCCGTGGGGAGGACCAAATCAGGGATACTAGAGGAGCATTCATTTTTGACTATGACGCTGATGGGACAGCACCAACTTTTTTGTAGATTCTGGATTTATTAAACAACACATTTATGTTTAGACTAAATTAATGCAATAAGTTACAATTGCAGAAGTCTAAAGGGTCAATTAAAAATATATATATTAGAAGGTGTCTATTCCCCTTAATGGAACACAGTATTATCTGATGTGTCTTGAGTAGGAGTCTTTCTTCCAGGACTGATGGAAGTCCCCTCCCCTGTTAAGGGAGATGTAGGAGACCACGTCTCAAACAACTTTCTAATAGATGCCTGGGATCAAATATCACTGATTAAAATGACTAAAATATTACATTTAGAGGGGTAACAGGAAGGATCTAAGGCGAAACAGCTAGTACCTATGTTGTTGATCCAGTAACGATACCACGATAGTTTGACATGAGGAGAAATGGAGCCGATTTTGGGGTTGGATAATTATTGTGAGAATTACAGAGAATGAAGTCTAAAGGGTAATCAATTAAAAATACTCATTGCAAACTCAGAGAACCTTGAGTGGTTTTCATCTTGTGAGAGATTTTATGTCATCTTATTCTGGAATAGTCACAAGGAATTAGATTGAAACAAACGATGAATGAATTGAGGGAAGACAGTGGAATGATCGTCATCATGCTTGTTGCTGATTAAGTGTGAATGTTAACAACATGTACACTTTCTCTTCCAGGAGGGGGTTTCATTATCTCTCTTTCAGATGTTGCCTTGTATGTGGTCTTGGGAAGAGATGATAGTTACATTCGGCAGTTTGATAAGTATGAAGATATCCGGATTAGGTCATAAGAAGTAGCTGCCCAATTAAATAAGGCCTGGCCATTTTTGTTTGTTTTTTACCAAATGGTTTTCAAATAACCACATACAACCCACCTATTATTACATGTTAGTTGTATAGGGTTTTGATTTTGATTTTAGGGGGTTTTCACGGGTTAGAAATGATATATCTTAAAGGGGCACACACATGGAATTTTCTGACGTTTTTATTTTCTTAGTGAGTATTAAGTAATTTATTTTTAAAATAACTGTACACTTGGGATACGAAATGTATTAAATGTTTTGACTGTTGTTAACGATTAGTTTTACTATAGAATGAAACACTTCTTTGAAGGATTTGAATGACCTCTGACCTCTGTTCTGACTTTCTGGTGAGGCCTGATCACCCTCACTAGAGAGCCTAGAAACATTGGGTGAGATTTAAATGTAATATGTAAACACTAATGATTAGGAAGAAGTTTATAATTTAGCAATAATCCTATATATGATTTGGACCATGACAAGGACAGAGAGAGAGCGCTAGCCCTGAATGAGGGACACCTGTCGCTAGTCAATTTTACTATTCCTTGAATTACCTTATGGGGTACAATTAAGTTAAGATGTTATCAAGGGTTGTCATTCTAATTTGATTTGTTATTTTGATTTAACAGGCAATGTTTTTTTGTTTTTTTGGTGCATGAATCACGATGTGAGTCACGTGTTCAAAAGGTGAATTACTGGTTCCCTGGGGCCTTTTGGTAAATATGCAAATTATATTAAGAATATGAGCAGTAGTAATTAATGTGTTACAGGTTAGATGGAGTTTGTTATGTGCAAATGTATTTGTGACCAGAGACAAAGTACAAAGGGGGCCTGTCTCTGAAACTAGTGGACTGCAGCAGGCTGCAAGAATGTGCACTTCCTAATCTCAAGGCTTCTCCTGACTCCTGACTGATGAGAAGACATGGTACAGTAGCATACGGTGTCTCACCTAACAATGTTCTTAAGACTCTCTTCCAATGGGTGAAGGCTTCTCTGCCCAACCTAGCAGGAGAATCTGAGCATTTTCTGCACCCTGGAGACTTTGTGGCGGTAAAAGACTACAGAAGAAAGAGCTGGAAAGACCCTAGGTGGAGAGGTCCGTACCAGGTGTTGCTGACTACCTCGATGGCGGGGAAAGTAGCAGAGAGAGATACCTGGATCCATGTGTCCCACTGTAGGAGAGTTCCAACCCCAGAAGAGGAAGATGGCCTCGCCATCTTTTTATTTTCTGTCTGTCTGTGTCTGTGTGTCTTCGCAGCAGTGACTCTCAGCTTCCCTATAGGTACGCTGCCAGAAGGACACACTCCACAGACCGATGTTGATAAATTGAGATATATTCTGCCTGAGCCCGAGACCCTAGTGACGGAAGAAGGTCCAGAGCCAAAGGGACCATACATCGTCACCCAGGCTAGACCAACGGCTGTACGGATAGAGGGGAGCTCGACCTGGTATCATCTAAACCACTGCACCAGAGTACCACAAGGAAACCGACGACCTAGAGATGAGGGAGCTGAGGATGCTGGAGCTGGCCAGAATCAGGAGATGGGGGAGGATGGCAAGGGGAATGCTACTGATGAGCAACGTGCTCTGGCTGATTCCCTCGGCGGAGGGACAGACCTCCAAGAGCTCCAAAAGCCTACAAGACCTCCAAGAACATCCCAGACCTCCCAGATCCTACAAGACCTCCAAGAACATCCCAGACCTCCCAGATCCTACAAGACCTCCAAGAACATCCCAGACCTCCCAGATCCTACAAGACCTCCAAGAACATCCCAGACCTCCCAGATCCTACAAGACCTCCAAGAACATCCCAGACCTCCCAGATCCTACAAGACCTCCAAGAACATCCCAGACCTCCCAGATCCTACAAGACCTCCAAGAACATCCCAGACCTCCAACATCCTACAAGACCTTCAAGACATCCCAGACATCCAAGACTCACCAGATTTCCCCACCATTGATTTCTCTGCCCTTGACTAGTCCCCCAGAAATTGGAGACCAAAACAGTTAAGAAAGGAAAGAGCAAAATAACAAGACAGAGAAGAGAAACAGACAGGATCCATAACTAAAATACAGGAAGGGATCACTATTAGAGTACGAGGGTTAAATGGTTATTGGTGTGTGAGGAACCAGCACAAGGATTATGGGGAAATCACATGGGGAAACTGTGACCTCAAGATAATAAAAGAAAAAGACAGGTGGATCATAGACATAAGGATAACAGCCCAATACCTAGATAAACAATTTGATGTGCTACTTATAAGTGCTACATTTCCAGGGGGAAGTGTTGCTGAAGTAGTTATTCCTTGGGAAAGTGCATTAAACCCCTACATGTTAGAGCCCCAAAAGCAGAAGAAAGGGAATGGAAGGAGGCGCTAAACATTGACTGCTTTAATGTGTGCAGAGAACGACAGGGCACGTACTGGTCTCAACACACACACACACACACACACACACACACACACACACACACACACACCCCTCCGGCCCTCCCCACCACTCTCTCAATTCAATGGGCTTTATTGGCATGGGAAACGTATGTTAACATTGCCAACGCAAGTGAAATAGATAATAAACAAAAGTGAAATAAATTAAAAATTTACATTAAACATTACACTCACAAAAGTTCCAAAAGAATAGAGACATTTCAAATGTCATTATGTCTATATACAGTGTTGTAACAATGTGCAAATAATTAAAGTACAAAAGGTAAAATAAATAAACATAAATATGGGTTGTATTACTCTCTCTCTCTCTCTCTCTCTCTCTCTCTCTTTCTCTCTCTCTCTCTCTCTCTCTCTCTCTCTCTCTCTCTCTCTCTCTGCATGCTGGGAGTGTTTGGTGCGTGCTGGGAATTGTTTGAGTGAGTGCTAAGAGCGAGTGTTGTGTAGAGTTAGATATCCTGGGTTTTCCTTTTCTTGGTGATATCCTTTTTTTCTTCTATGCATGATTAAGGTTATTATTTCTATTTTTTTGTTGCGGTAGAATTAAGTATATTGTTTTTCGTGTCGAAATTACCCTGATTTTGGTGGGGATGGCGGCCCGAATGGGGACGCCGTCCCTGTCACTTCGGCACGGCTTTAGGTGTGTTACTGCAGCTACTGTCACGGTGGAAGAGGTTTTGGTCGCCGTAGGAGAGAAGGTAGGATATGAGAATGTTGCTTATGCGTCACGGATGAATAAAGCGGTGGTGGTATTTCTTAAAGAAGAGCGCCTTGTTGATCGTATGGTTGAGCATGGTATACTTCTTAAAGGAATGTTTATTCAAGTTACGCCGCTTTTTTCTCCGTCAACAAGGGTAACGATTTCAAATGTTCCGCCGTTTATTCCAAATGAGCTATTGGAGCGCGAGTTATTGCGCTTTGGGAAGTTTGCAAGTTCAATTAAGGTTGTCCCGTTAGGTTGCAAACACCCGGCGTTGAAACAGGTAATGTCGTTTCGGCGACAGGTGTTTATGTTTTTGGACTCACCGGAGCAGACTTTGGAGTTATCGTTTAAAGTCAAGTATGACAATAGACTGTATATGGCTTATGCTAGTACGGGTAGTCAACGGTGTTTTGAGTGTGGGGATGTTGGTCATAAGCTATGGAGGACTAAAAGTGCCACAATTAAATAAATAAATACACCATTAAATAATTACTTAAATGTGTCATTAATTAATTCAAATTAGAATTAAATACATAAATGTGTAATTAAATGTATCATTAATTAATTCAAATACCGATTCATTTTATGTAAAATACATATATAATTATTTCACTATTTACATTTACATTTCATGATCCTGCATTGCAGTGATTCATGAATTACTTAAAACTGTCAAACTGACCCATCAAAGTCAGTGGGCGGGGCTAACGCGAATCTAGTCTGATCCATTGCTTTGGTCTGAAGTAGAGTAGGCCAACCTGGATAGAGACAATGGAGGATCTCCGTGAACTTTCCAGGGAGTTGGTTAGAGACATTTTAAACTTAGCAGAGGATGTAGAAGCAGGACCTGCTGACATTATCCGGAATTGATTTGTCTTGGCTTGATGCAGAGGGTAACCAATCAGGCGTTAGGTTCCGCCTACCAACAGTTTGACAGTTTTAAGTAATTCAGGAAGCACTCCAACGCAGGACCATGAAATGTAAATGTAAATAGTGAAATTATTATATATGTATTTTACATAAAATGAATCGGTATTTGAATTAATTAATGACACATTTAATAACACATTTATGTATTTAATTCTAATTTTAATTAATTAATGACATATTTAAGTAATTATTTAATGGTGTATTTATTTATTTAATTGTGGCACTTTTAGTCCTCCATAATAAGCGACATGCTTGCCCGAAAAGGGAGAAGGCAGAGGGAGGGGCGCAGGTGGTCCTCGTAATGCCTGGGCCCACTGATGTAGGAAGAGGTGGGCTGACAGTGGTAGAGCAGCCACACGCATCTGTTGCTGAGGAACAAGTTGTCCGTGTTGAGGGCACAGAGGTGCAACTTGTACCAGAGGGAAATGTTATGCAGGGGGATTTTTTTGTTGTAGAAGGTAAGGATGGATCTGAAGGGCCATTTCCTCAGACTGGTGAGGAGGTGCCCAGTACGAGTGCTGTGGTACAGGAGGGGGTACATGTGGAGCTAATCTCCCAGGTAGTGGAGGAGATGCCCACTACAAGTAATGGGTTACAGGAGAGGGTTCATGTGGAGCTCATCTCCCAGGTAGTGGAGGAGATGCCCACTATGAGTGCTGGGGTACAGGGGGGGCTAGTCTCCCAGGTAGTGGAGGAGATGCCCACTATGAGTGCTGGGTTACAGGGGGGGCTAGTCTCCCAGGTAGTGGAGGAGATGCCCACTACGAGTAATGGGGTTCAGGTGGGGCTAGTCTCCCAGGTAGTGGAGGAGATGCCCACTATGAGTAATGGGGTTCAGGTGGGGCTAGTCTCCCAGGTAGTGGAGGAGATGCCCACTATGAGTAATGGGGTTCAGGTGGGGCTAGTCTCCCAGGTAGTGGGGGAGATGCCCACTATGAGTAATGGGGTTCAGGTGGGGCTAGTCTCCCAGGTAGTGGGGGAGATGCCCACTATGAGTAATGGGGTTCAGGTGGGGCTAGTCTCCCAGGTAGTGGGGGACATGCCCACTATGAGTAATGGGGTTCAGGTGGGGCTAGTCTCCCAGGTAGTGGAGGAGATGCCTGGTAAGAGTGATGGGGTGCAAGTGGGGAGTGTTGAAAGGGATGTGGTAGAGGGGAGTCAGTGGTCTGTGGCCTCAGTTGAGGAGGATCAGGAGAAGGATATGGATATGGATATCTCTCTTGATACGGTATCAGCTGGTGGGGACTCAATTTACGATCTAGAGGAGGTAAAAGGGTTTCTGGATCAGACTTTTGGGAAATCTGTCAAATTGGCAGATTATTTTGATGTTGATAAGTTTGTGAGGTCAGCTGTGATGTTACAGAAGACGGTGGGGTTAGACCAGTTGAGTGAGAAGAAGCGGTTTCGCTTGAGGAAATTTGTTACTGCTGTTGCAGCAGCAAAGGGTGGTGGGAAACGGGGTCAGGTTAAGAGAAAATTTAAATAATGATGATGATTATGCCTCATAGGGTGTTCTATTCTCTTTGTCTGGTTTCTCTGTGGTATCTTCTGCTTTTCCTTTGTCTTTTCTATATGGAGGTACTAAGGGTAGGTTCTCTCAACATTAATGGAGGAAGGGACAGGAATAAGAGGGCTTGGGTATTAGAAGTAATAAAACAGAAAAGGCTTAATGTAGTTTTCCTACAGGAGACACATAGTGATGAGGAAAATGAGGTTGACTGGGGTATGTGGTGGGAGGGGCAGCATATACTCAGTCATGGTACTCATTTCAGTGCTGGGGTGGCAATCTTGTTTTCTTCAGGCTTAGGGGTGACTGTGGTATCTACAACAGAGATTGTCAAGGGTCGGGTTTTATTGGTCAAGGTGGATGTTATGGGGTTTTTGTTTGTTTTTTTGAATGTTTATGCTCCTAATGAGGGTACAGAGCGTATTGTTGTTTTTGATAAAATAAAGGAAACCTTAAGACAGTGTGACCAAGAGGGGTGTATGGTTTTAGGGGGGGACTGGAACTGTACAGTGGATTTTACTGTTGATCGCACCGCTGAAGAACCTCACCTGCGGTCAGCAGTTTGTCTGTCTGGTCTATTAACTGAGTTTGAGCTTTCTGATGTGTGGAGAGTAAGGAATGCAAAAGTTAGGCAGTACACATGGCTAAAAGTTAATGAAGGTCATGTCAGTGCAGCAAGGTTAGACAGGTTGTATGTATCTGAGCAATACTGTAGTAGGGTTGGAAGGTGTGACATTACTCCTGTGGGTTTCTCTGATCACCATATTGTCACTGTTGATATTCACTTGTCCTGTCCACGAAGGTCATCATCTTATTGGTATTTTAATGTTAAATTGTTACATGATGTCATGTTTTGTGAAAGGTTTTTGTTGTTTTGGGAAAAATGGAGGGTTACAAAAGGGAATTTTGAGTCCTTGAGACAATGGTGGGAGGTTGGGAAGGCCCAAATACGATTATTTTGTCAACAGTATACTGCTCTGTCTCGATTTGAAGTTAAAGAGACTATCAGGGCCCTTGAGCAGAACATTAAATCTATTGAATTGAAGTTGCTCACTCAGAATGACCCCGGACTAGTCATGAACTTACAGGACAAGAAACATGAATTGAGGTCGTTTCTGCATGAAAGAGTGAAGGGTGCCTTGATAGGTCTCGTTTCGCTTCCCTCAAGGATATGGATGCTCCTAGTGCTTTTTTTTTTAACCTAGGACAGTCGACATTGCAACGTAAACAGATGGTCTGCCTTCGTCTCCCTGATGGGAAGGTGACCACGGATGACAGTGAAATGCGTCAACATGCCGTGGATTTCTATTCTGCCCTCTATAAGGCGGAGGATTGTGACTCTCTGTGTACTGAACAGTTGTTACACGGTCTTCCTCAATTGGGACCTGAGCAAAGAGTCGCATTGGACTCTGACATTACACTGCAAGAGCTGTCCACAGCAGTTATGCAGCTCTCAACAGGCCGAGCCCCTGGCATTGATGGTTTACCATCTGAGTTTTACAAGCACTTTTGGGGGTCTATTGGGGAGGATTTTTATGAAGTGGTGTGTGAATCTTTTCATGAGGGCTCTCTTCCTGTATCTTGTCAACGTGCGGTACTTTCACTGTTGCCAAAAAAGGGGGATTTGGCTCTCATAAAAAATTGGAGACCTGTTGCTTTGCTGTGTGCAGAATATAAAATTGTTTCTAAATGTCTCTCAAACAGGTTGAAAGAGTATCTGGGATTGTTGGTCCACAAGGACCAGTCCTACTGTGTACCTGATCGCTCTATTGTTGACAACTTGTTTCTAATAAGAGATGTTTTGGACATTTGTAAACTGTCTGATGTAAATGTGGGTTTACTTTCTTTGGATCAGGAGAAGGCTTTTGATCGTGTGGACCACCAGTACTTGTTTAAAACAATGAAAGCCTTTGGGTTTGGGGATGTTTTTTTGTCTTGGATGAAGTTACTGTATGCTGGGGCCTCGTGTATGGTGAAGGTGGGGGGTGGTTTGAGTTGTCCCATCCCTG
>NW_028164247.1:0-87500 GCF_964263955.1 Coregonus lavaretus | reverse complement strand
CTGGCATTAAGATTATAATGAACACAGACCTGGGAGTTCCCAACGCTAAAGATATACTGCACCAGATATACAGCACGGTAAGCATGGGAGGGGGGGTGTAAGTAACCATGTATCTCTCTCTCCCCCTCTCTTCTCTCTCTCCCCCTCTCTTCTCTCTCTCCCCCTCTCTTCTCTCTCTCTCCCCCTCTCTTCTCTCTCTCTCCCCCTCTCTTCTCTCTTCTCTCTCCTTCTCTCCCCAGCTGTATGTAGAGTACATAGTGAAGAATCCTTTGTGTGGTTATACAGTGCCTTCAGAAAGTATTCATACCCCTTGACTTATTCCACATGTTGTTGTTACAGCCTGAATTCAAAATTGATTCAATGTATTTTTTCCTCACCCATCTACACACAATACCCCATAATGACAAAGTGAAAACATGTTTTTGTAAATGTATTGAAAATGAAATACAGAAATCTAATTTACATAAGTATTCACACCCCTTTGCTATGACGCTCCAAATTGAGCTCATGTGCATCCAATTTCCATTGATCATCCATGAGATTTCCATTTCCATTTTAGTCATTTAGCAGACGCACTTATCCAGAGTTGACAGAAATCATCTCTTGTACAGCAAGGACCCGGGGACTAGTTGACCGACCTGGGGACTAGTTGGACCGACCCGGGGACTAGTTGCAGGGTAGAGGACCGACCCGGGGACTAGTTGGACCGACCCGGGGACTAGTTGCAGGTTAGAGGACCGACCCGGGGACTAGTTGGATCGACCCGGGGACTAGTTGGACCGACCCGGGGACTAGTTGGACCGACCTGGGGACTAGTTGCAGGGTAGAGGACCGACCTGGGGACTAGTTGGACCGACCCGGGGACTAGTTGCAGGGTAGAGGACCGACCCGGGGACTAGTTGGACCGACCTGGGGACTAGTTGGACCGACCTGGGGACTAGTTGCAGGGTAGAGGACCGACCCGGGGACTAGTTGGACCGACCCGGGGACTAGTTGCAGGGTAGAGGACCGACCCGGGGACTAGTTGGACCGACCTGGGGACTAGTTGGACCGACCTGGGGACTAGTTGCAGGGTAGAGGACCGACCCGGGGACTAGTTGCAGGGTAGAGGACCGACCCGGGGACTAGTTAGAGGGTAGAGGACCGACCTGGGGACTAGTTGCAGGGTAGAGGACCGACATGGGGACTAGTTGGACCGACCCGGGGACTAGTTGCAGGGTAGCGGACCGACCTGGGGACCAGTTGGACCGACCTGGGGACTAGTTGGACCGACCCGGGGACTAGTTGGACCGACCCGGGGACTAGTTGCAGGGTAGAGGACCGACCTGGGGACTAGTTGGACCGACCCGGGGACAAGTTGCAGGGTAGAGGACCGACCCGGGGACTAGTTGCAGGGTAGAGGACCGACCCGGGGACTAGTTGCAGGGTAGAGGACCGACCTGGGGACTAGTTGGACCGACCTGGGGACTAGTTGCAGGGTAGAGGACCGACCTGGGGACTAGTTGCAGGGTAGAGGACCGACCCGGGGACTAGTTGGACCGACCTGGGGACTAGTTGCAGGGTAGAGGTCCGACCTGGGGACTAGTTGGACCGACCCGGGGAAGGGTTGCAGGGTAGAGGACCGACCTGGCGACTAGTTGTACCGACCCGGGGACTAGTTGCAGGGTAGAGGACCGACCCGGGGACTAGTTGCAGGGTAGAGGACCGACCTGGGGACTAGTTGCAGGGTAGAGGACCGACCCGGGGACTAGTTGGACCGATCCGGGGACTAGTTGCATGGTAGAGGACCGACCTGGGGACTGGTTGGACCGACCCGGGGACTAGTTGCAGGGTAGAGGACCGACCTGGGGACTGGTTGTACCGACCCGGGGACTAGTTGCAGGGTAGAGGACCGACCCGGGGACTAGTTGGACCGACCTGGGGACTAGTTGGACCGACCTGCGGACTAGTTGCAGGGTAGAGGACCGACTTGGGGACTAGTTGGAGGGTAGAGGACCGACCCGGGGACTAGTTGCAGGGTAGAGGACCGACCTGGGGACTAGTTGGACCGACCCGGAGACTAGTTGCAGGGTAGAGGACCGACCCGCGGACTAGTTGCAGGGTAGAGGACCGACCTGGGGACTAGTTGGACCGACCCGGGGACTAGTTGCAGGGTAGAGGACCGACCTGGGGACTAGTTGCAGGGTAGAGGACCGACCCGGGGACTAGTTGCAGGGTAGAGGACCGACCCGGGGACTAGTTGGACCGATCCGGGGACTAGTTGCATGGTAGAGGACCGACCTGGGGACTAGTTGCAGGGTAGAGGACCGACCTGGGGACTAGTTGCAGGGTAGAGGACCGACCCGGGGACTAGTTGCAGGGTAGAGGACCGAACCAGGGACTAGTTGGACCGACCCGGGGACTAGTTGCAGGGTAGATGACCGACCCGGGGACTAGTTGGACTGACCCGGGGACTCGTTGCAGGGTAGAGGACCGACCTGGGGACTAGTTGCAGGGTAGAGGACCGACCCGGGGACTAGTTGGACCGACCCGGGGACTAGTTGCATGGTAGAGGACCGACCTGGGGACTAGTTGCAGGGTAGAGGACCGACCTGGGGACTAGTTGCAGGGTAGAGGACCGACCCGGGGACTAGTTGCAGGGTAGAGGACCGAACCAGGGACTAGTTGGACCGACCCAGGGACTAGTTGCAGGGTAGATGACCGACCCGGGGACTAGTTGGACTGACCCGGGGACTCGTTGCAGGGTAGAGGACCGACCCGGGGACTAGTTGGACCGACCCGGGGACTAGTTGCAGGGTAGAGGACCGACCCGGGGACTAGTTGGACCGACCTGGGGACTAGTTGCAGGTTAGGGGACCGACCCGGGGACTAGTTGCAGGGTAGAGGACCGACCCGGGGACTAGTTGCAGGGTAGAGGACCGACCCGGGGACTAGTTGCAGGGTAGAGGACCGACCTGGGGACTAGTTGCAGGGTAGAAGACCGACCTGGGGACTAGTTGCAGGGTAGAGGACCGACCTGGGGACTAGTTGCAGGGTAGAGGACCGACCCGGGGACTAGTTGCAGGGGAAAGGACCGACCTGGGGACTAGTTGGAGGGTAGAGGACCGACCTGGGGACTAGTTGCAGGGTAGAGGACCGACCCGGGGACTAGTTGCAGGGTAGAGGACCGACCCGGGGACTAGTTGGATCGACCCGGGGACTAGTTGGACCGACCCGGGGACTAGTTGGACCGACCTGGGGACTAGTTGCAGGGTAGAGGACCGACCTGGGGACTAATTGGACCGACCCGGGGACTAGTTGCAGGGTAGAGGACCGACCCGGTGACTAGTTGGACCGACCTGGGGACTAGTTGGACTGACCCGGGGACTAGTTGCAGGGTAGAGGACCGACCCGGGGACTAGTTGGACCGACCTGGGGACTAGTTGGACCGACCTGGGGACTACTTGCAGGGTAGAGGACCGACCCGGGGACTAGTTGCAGGGTAGAGGACCGACCCGGGGACTAGTTAGAGGGTAGAGGACCGACCTGGGGACTAGTTGCAGGGTAGAGGACTGACCTGGGGACTAGTTGGACCGACCCGGGGACTAGTTGCAGGGTAGAGGACCGACCTGGGGACTAGTTGGACCGACCCGGGGACAAGTTGCAGGGTAGAGGACCGACCCCGGGAACTAGTTGGACCGACCTGGGGACTAGTTGCAGGGTAGAGGACCGACCCGGGGACTAGTTGCAGGGTAGAGGACCGACCTGGGGACTAGTTGGACCGACCTGGGGACTAGTTGCAGGGTAGAGGACCGACCTGGGGACTAGTTGGACCGACCCGGGGACTAGTTGCAGGGTAGAGGACCGACCTGGGGACTAGTTGCAGGGTAGAGGACCGACCCGGGGACTAGTTAGAGGGTAGAGGACCGACTCGGGGTCTAGTTGGACCGACCTGGGGACTAGTTGCAGGGTAGAGGACCGACCTGGGGACTAGTTGGACCGACCCGGGGAAGGGTTGCAGGGTAGAGGACCGACCTGGCGACTAGTTGTACCGACCCGGGGACTAGTTGCAGGGTAGAGGACCGACCCGGGGACTAGTTGCAGGGTAGAGGACCGACCTGGGGACTAGTTGCAGGGTAGAGGACCGACCTGGGGACTAGTTGGACCGACCCGGGGACTAGTTGCAGGGTAGAGGACCGACCTGGGGACTGGTTGTACCGACCCGGGGACTAGTTGCAGGGTAGAGGACCGACCCGGGGACTAGTTGGACCGACCTGGGGACTAGTTGGACCGACCTGCGGACTAGTTGCAGGGTAGAGGACCGACTTGGGGACTAGTTGGAGGGTAGAGGACCGACCCGGGGACTAGTTGCAGGGTAGAGGACCGACCTGGGGACTAGTTGGACCGACCCGGAGACTAGTTGCAGGGTAGAGGACCGACCCGCGGACTAGTTGCAGGGTAGAGGACCGACCTGGGGACTAGTTGGACCGACCCGGGGACTAGTTGCAGGGTAGAGGACCGACCTGGGGACTAGTTGCAGGGTAGAGGACCGACCCGGGGACTAGTTGCAGGGTAGAGGACCGACCCGGGGACTAGTTGGACCGATCCGGGGACTAGTTGCAGGGTAGAGGACCGACCTGGGGACTAGTTGCAGGGTAGAGGACCGACCCGGGGACTAGTTGGACCGACCCGGGGACTAGTTGCATGGTAGAGGACCGACCTGGGGACTAGTTGCAGGGTAGAGGACCGACCTGGGGACTAGTTGCAGGGTAGAGGACCGACCCGGGGACTAGTTGCAGGGTAGAGGACCGAACCAGGGACTAGTTGGACCGACCCGGGGACTAGTTGCAGGGTAGATGACCGACCCGGGGACTAGTTGGACCGACCCGGGGACTCGTTGCAGGGTAGAGGACCGACCTGGGGACTAGTTGCACGGTAGAGGACCGACCCGGGGACTAGTTGGACCGACCCGGGGACTAGTTGCAGGGTAGAGGACCGACCCGGGGACTAGTTGGACCGACCTGGGGACTAGTTGCAGGTTAGGGGACCGACCCGGGGACTAGTTGCAGGGTAGAGGACCGACCCGGGGACTAGTTGCAGGGTAGAGGACCGACCCGGGGACTAGTTGCAGGGTAGAGGACCGACCTGGGGACTAGTTGCAGGGTAGAGGACCGACCTGGGGACTAGTTGCAGGGTAGAGGACCGACCTGGGGACTAGTTGCAGGGTAGAGGACCGACCCGGGGACTAGTTGCAGGGTAAAGGACCGACCTGGGGACTAGTTGGAGGGTAGAGGACCGACCTGGGGACTAGTTGCAGGGTAGAGGACCGACCCGGGGACTAGTTGCAGGGTAGAGGACCGACCCGGGGACTAGTTGGATCGACCCGGGGACTAGTTGGACCGACCCGGGGACTAGTTGGACCGACCTGGGGACTAGTTGCAGGGTAGAGGACCGACCTGGGGACTAGTTGGACCGACCCGGGGACTAGTTGCAGGGTAGAGGACCGACCCGGGGACTAGTTGGACCGACCTGGGGACTAGTTGGACTGACCCGGGGACTAGTTGCAGGGTAGAGGACCGACCCGGGGACTAGTTGGACCGACCTGTGGACTAGTTGGACCGACCTGGGGACTAGTTGCAGGGTAGAGGACCGACCCGGGGACTAGTTGCAGGGTAGAGGACCGACCCGGGGACTAGTTAGAGGGTAGAGGACCGACCTGGGGACTAGTTGCAGGGTAGAGGACCGACCTGGGGACTAGTTGGACCGACCCGGGGACTAGTTGCAGGGTAGCGGACCGACCTGGGGACCAGTTGGACCGACCCGGGGACTAGTTGCAGGGTAGAGGACCGACCTGGGGACTAGTTGGACCGACCCGGGGACAAGTTGCAGGGTAGAGGACCGACCCCGGGAACTAGTTGGACCGACCTGGGGACTAGTTGCAGGGTAGAGGACCGACCCGGGGACTAGTTGCAGGGTAGAGGACCGACCTGGGGACTAGTTGGACCGACCTGGGGACTAGTTGCAGGGTAGAGGACCGACCTGGGGACTAGTTGGACCGACCCGGGGACTAGTTGCAGGGTAGAGGACCGACCTGGGGACTAGTTGCAGGGTAGAGGACCGACTTGGGGACTAGTTGGAGGGTAGAGGACCGACCCGGGGACTAGTTGGACCGACCCGGGGACTAGTTGCAGGGTAGAGGACCGACCTGGGGACTAGTTGGACCGACCCGGAGACTAGTTGCAGGGTAGAGGACCGACCCGGGGACTAGTTGCAGGGTAGAGGACCGACCTGGGGACTAGTTGGACCGACCTGGGGACTAGTTGCAGGGTAGAGGACCGACCTGGGGACTAGTTGGACCGACCCGGGGACTAGTTGCAGGGTAGAGGACCGACCTGGGGACTAGTTGGACCGACCCGGGGACTAGTTGCAGGGTAGAGGACCGACCTGGGGACTAGTTGGACCGACCCGGGGACTAGTTGCAGGGTAGAGGACCGACCCGGGGACTAGTTGCAGGGTAGAGGACCGACCCGGGGACTAGTTGGACCGATCCGGGGACTAGTTGCAGGGTAGAGACCGGCGAAGCACGAGGCTAGCTAGCTAGCGGGTAGCTACTGGTAACGTTTATTGGTAATTATCTGTTTAGTGCAATGGTGGAGAGTGGTTTCCAATGTTAATGTGCCTTCTAATGTGCTAGCTAGCCAACGTTTAATTTCTTTGCTGCGTTATGAAAGAAACTAGACACGGTCATGAATTATCTGTTTAGTGTGTTAGCTAGCTAGCGGGTAGCTACTGGTATCGATTAGCAACGCTGGAGAGCTGTTTCCAATGTTAATGTAGTCCTAGCCATCGTTTAATTTTTGCTGCGTTATGAAAGGAACTAGACACGGACTTGAATTATCTGTTTAGTGTGCTAACACACTCTTGGCAGTTTGTTGTAACCAAGTATTGATGCTAAATTGTGTGTTAATGGATGCTAGCCTGCAAGTTAGCTACGGCGTCATAGCTAGGCATCGTGGGCTGTTGTGGGTAGTTTCTGTGTCTTGGCAGTGCCGGCTGTAGCACGAAGCGAGCTACCTAGCCGCTTTTTCGAACAGAGTCAGAGTCAACACAATAGCCATTGTGTGCCGGGTGTAGCACGAAGCTAGCCAGCTAGCCGTTCTTCAAACAAAGTCAACACAGTGGCCATTGCTAGCTACCCAGCACGACCAGCTAACTGTACGGTAGTAGCTAAATACAATATACTTGTCCTAGCTAGCCAACGTCTAATCATTGCTGCGTCATGAAAGGAACTTGACACAGACACGAATGATCTGTTTAGTGTGTTATCACACTATTGGTGGTTTGTTGTGACCAAGGGTTGGTGCTATACGGTGTGTTATTGTTATTGGATGCTAGCTTGCTAGTTAGCTATGGTGTCATAGTTGAATAAAGTGGGTTGAGTCTATTCCTTTAAACATTGAACCGCTGTGGTTCACAACAATTCTGATTTCTAAAGGTGGAAGTTGGGAGAGTTTTTGTTCGGGTGGTTCAGTGAAACAATTTTAGTTTCTGAGGTAGAAGTTTTTGGTGAGGGAGGCCCTGCTCTCTCCGCTCCCAGATGCTTAGCTCATTTCATTCCGATCTCCTCTGCATTTTTGTAGCCATTTGCTACAGCCTGTCAACTATGCCTCTGCCTATCCCTGTTCTCTCCTCTCTGCACAGGCTACACAAACGCACCACACCGCGTGGCTGCTGCCTCTCTAACCTGGTGGTCCCTGCACGCACCACCCACGTGGAGTTCCAGGTCGCAGGCAGCCTCTGGAACTGCCGTTCTGCTGCCAACAAAGCTGACTTCATCCCAGCCTATGCCAACCTCCAGTCCCTCGACTTCCTGGCGCTGACGGAAACATGGATCACCACTGAAAACACTGCTACTCCTACTGCTCTCTCCTCGTCTGACCATGTGTTCTCGCATACCCCGAGAGCATCTGGTCAGAGGGGTGGTGGTACAGGAATCCTCATTTCTCCCAAGTGGACATTCTCAATTTTTCCCCTAACCCATCTGTCTATCTCCTCATTTAAATTCCATGCTGTCACAGTCACTAGCCCATTTAAGCTTAATATCCTTGTCATCTATCGCCCTCCAGGTTCCCTTGGAGAGTTCATCAATGAGCTTGACGCCTTGATAAGTTCCTTCCCTGAGGATGGCTCACCCCTCACAGTTTTGGGGGATTTCAACCTCCCTATGTCCACATTTGACTCATTTCTCTCTGCCTCCTTCTTTCCACTCCTCTCCTCTTTTGACCTCACCCTCTCACCGTCCCCCCCTACTCACAAGGCAGGCAATACGCTTGACCTCATCTTTACTAGATGCTGCTCTTCTACTAATCTCACTGCAACTCCCCTCCATGTCTCCGACCACTACTTTGTATCCTTTTCTCTCTCGCTCTCCTCCAACACTACTCACTCTGCCCCTACACAGATGGTAACGCGCCGCCGCAACCTTCGCTCTCTCTCTCCCACTACTCTCTCCTCTTCCATCCTATCATCTCTTCCCTCTGCTCAATCCTTCTCCCTCCAATCTCCTGATTCTGCCTCCTCAACCCTCCTCTCCTCCCTTTCTGCATCCTTTGACTCTCTGTGTCCCCTATCCTCCCGGCCGGCTCGGTCCTCCCCTCCAGCTCCGTGGCTTGATGACTCATTGCGAGCTCACAGAACAGAGCTCCGGGCAGCGGAGCGGAAATGGAAGAAAACTAAACTCCCTGCCGACCTGGCATCTTTTCACTCCCTCCTCTCTACATTTTCTTCATCTGTTTCTGCTGCTAAGGCCACTTTCTACCACTCTAAATTCCAAGCATCTGCCTCTAACCCTAGGAAGCTCTTTGCCACATTCTCCTCCCTGCTGAATCCCCCCCCCCCCCCCCCCCTCCTCTCTCTCTGTGGATGAATTCGTCAACCACTTTGAAAAGAAGGTTGACGACATCCGATCTTCGTTTGTTAAGTCTAATGACACTGCTGGTCCTTCTCACACTGCCCTACCCTATGCTTTGACTTCTTTCTCCCCTCTCTCTCCAGATAAAATCTTGCGACTTGTGACTGCAGGCCGCCCAACAACCTGCCCGCTTGACCCCATCCCCTCCTCTCTTCTCCAGACCATCTCCGGTGACCTTCTCCCCTACCTCACCTCGCTGATCAACTCATCCTTGACCGCTGGCTATGTCCCTTCCGTCTTCAAGAGAGCGAGAGTTGCACCCCTTCTCAAAAAACCAACACTCGATCCCACTGATGTCAACAACTACAGACCAGTATCCCTTCTTTCTTTTCTTTCAAAAACTATTGAGCGTGCCGTCTTTAGCCAACTCTCTTGCTATCTCTCTCAGAATGACCTTCTTGATCCAAACCAGTCAGGTTTCAGGACTGGTCATTCAACTGAGACTGCTCTTCTCTGTGTCACGGAGGCTCTCCGCACTGCTAAAGCTAACTCTCTCTCCTCTGCTCTTGTCCTTCTAGACCTGTCTGCTGCCTTTGATACTGTGAACCATCAGATCCTCCTCTCCACCCTCTCCGAGCTGGGCATCTCCGGCGCGGCTCACTCCTGGATTGCGTCCTACCTGACCGGTCGCTCCTACCAAGTGGCGTGGCGAGAAGCTGTCTCCGCACCACGTGCTCTCACCACTGGTGTCCCCCAGGGCTCAGTTCTAGGCCCTCTCCTATTCTCGCTATACACCAAGTCACTTGGCTCTGTCATATCCTCACATGGCCTCTCCTATCATTGCTACGCTGACGATACACAACTAATCTTCTCCTTTCCCCCTTCTGATAACCAGGTGGCGAATCGCATCTCTGCATGTCTGGCAGACATATCAGTATGGATGACGGATCACCACCTCAAGCTGAACCTTGGCAAGACGGAGCTGCTCTTCCTCCCGGGGAAGGACTGCCCGTTCCATGATCTCGCCATCACGGTTGACCACTCCGTTGTGTCCTCCTCCCAGAGTGCCAAGAGCCTTGGCGTGACCCTGGACAACACCCTGTCGTTCTCCGCTAACATCAAGGCGGTGACCCGATCCTGCAGGTTCATGCTCTACAACATTTGGAGAGTACGACCCTGCCTTACACAGGAAGCGGCACAGGTCCTAATCCAGGCACTTGTCATCTCCCGTCTGGATTACTGCAACTCGCTGTTGGCTGGGCTCCCTGCCTGTGCCATTAAACCCCTCCAACTCATCCAGAATGCCGCAGCCCGTCTGGTGTTCAACCTTCCCAAGTTCTCTCACGTCACCCCGCTCCTCCGCACACTCCACTGGCTTCCAGTTGAAGCTCGCATCTGTTACAAGACCATGGTGCTTGCCTATGGAGCTGTGAGGGGAACGGCACCTCTGTACCTTCAGGCTCTGATCAGTCCCTACACCCAAACGAGGGCATTGCGTTCATCCACCTCTGGCCTGCTGGCTCCCCTTCCTCTGCGGAAGCATAGTTCCCGCTCAGCCCAGTCAAAACTGTTCGCTGCTCTGGCACCCCAATGGTGGAACAAGCTCCCTCACGACGCCAGGACAGCGGAGTCACTCACCACCTTCCGGAGACATTTGAAACCCCACCGCTTTAAGGAATACCTGGGATAGGATAAAGTAATCCTTCTACCCCCCCCCCCCCCCCCCTAAGAAAATACATAAATAATAAATGTGTAAAGCGGTTATCCCACTGGCTATAGGGTGAATGCACCAATTTTTAAGTCGCTCTGGATAAGAGCGTCTGCTAAATGACGTAAATGTAAATGTAAATGTAAATGTAAATGTAATGTAAATGTAAGTAGTTGGTGAACCAGGCGAGGCAGTCAGTTGAGAAACCAAGGCTATTTAGTCTGCCAATAAGAATGCGGTGATTGACAGAGTCAAAAGCCTTGGCCAGGTCGATGAAGATGGCTGCACAGTACTGTCTTTTGTGCAAATTTCTGTTTGAAAAAGCTAGCCTTTGCTAGGAGACATGCAAGAAACCAAGGCTTTTACGGTTACAGAAGTCAACAAATGATAGCGCCTGGGGGGTAGGAGTGATACTGGGGGCTACAGGGCCTGGGTTAACCTCTACATCACCAGAGGAACAGAGGAGGAATAGAATAAGGATACGGCTAAAGGCTTTAAGAACTGGTCTTCTAGTGCGTTGGGTACAGAGAAAGGGGGCAGATTTCTGGGCGTTGTAGAATAGATTCAGGGCATTATGTACAGACAAGGATACGGTCTTTCAGAGTCCCAGCAGAATGTTTGTCATATTTAGGAAATCTTAAATATAAACCATTGTATAATAAACCAGGATGGGGAGAGAATTGTAAGCAATCAGATTTTAGAATAGAAACCAGGAAAATGGAAGCACCAGAGAAATATCAAATAGACTAAGAGCAAAAACATGACTGTTACAATAAAACTATATATAACTTGGGAGAATTCAAAGGAGAATATGAAACTACATGGCACCTAGAGACAGATAGCTTTTGGAATGCAGACACCCCTCAAATGGTACTCGTCCATTTTTTATCAACATCCAGTTGGACAACCTTCTGGCTTCTAGATCCTGGAAGGGGCCTGCCTGTTCAACCCGCCCCGCCAATCCGGATCACGAGATTATGGATCTTGGTGGAGCGGCGATCCGGGAGAGCGGAGGACAGAGCTAGTGCTAGGACGACAGTCACACTTGTGGCACGGGAGGAAATTCTGCTGTCGTCAGCGTTCTTTTGGGTCTGGAGGCGACATGGTAGTTCCCCAGTGTAAGGCGCTGGTCGATTCAGGCGCAGCTGGGAACTTTATGGATAGGTCATTTGCAAATAGTCTAGGCATTACATTGGTTTCCCTATCCATTCCACTCCCCATCAGAGCACTTGACAGTTGACCATTAGGGTCCGGGTTCGTTAGGGAGGTTTCAGCACCAGACACAATGGTTACACACGAGACGCATCGAGAGCAAGTCACTTGCTTTTGTTATTGAGTCTCCTGATTTCCCTGTTGTGATAGGTCTTCCCTGGTTAGCACTACACAACCCCACCTTTTCATGGCCGCAGAGGGTTCTCACGGGGTGGTTGCGAGAGTGTCAGTGTAGGTGTCTAGGTGTTTCCGTTGGTGCAACCACGGTGGAAAGTCCATGACACTACCTCCACTGTGCGCATTCCCCCCGAATACCTCGATTTGGCACACACGTTTTCCAAAATGCAGGCAACCAAATCACCACCTCATCGGGCGGGGGATTGTGCGATAAACCTCCGGGTAGACGCTGTGCCTCCCAGGAGTCATGTGTATCCCCTGTCGCAGGCTGAAAAGGAGGCCATGGAGACATTCGTCTCCGAGTCTCTGCGCCTGTGGTTCATACATCCTTCCACTTTGCCCGCCTCCTCAAGTTTCTTTTTTGTGAAGAAGAAAGATGGAGGTCTGCGCCCTTGCATTGATTACCGAGCACTGAATAAGGGGACAATACGTTTTAGTTATCCTCTACCCCTCATTCCATCTGTGATCGAGTCAATTCATGGGGCGCGCTTATTCACAAAAATAGAACTTCGGAGTGCGTACAACCTGGTATGTGTCTGAGAGGGGGATGAGTGGAAGACAGCATTCAGCACAACCACGGGGCATTACGAATACCTGGTGATGCCTTACAGTTTGATGAATGCTCAATCTGTCTTCCAGTCCTTTGTGAACAAGGTGTTTCGGGACATGTTTATTCGCGGTGTAGTGGTCTACATCAATGACATTCTGGTGTGTTCCGCTATGCATGCTGAGCATGTGTCCCTGGTTCGCAAAGTGCTGGCCCGACTGTTGGAACATGACCTTTATGCCAAGGCAGAAAAGTGTCTGTTTTTCCAACAGTCCGTCTCCTTCCTCGGATACCGCATTACCACCTCAGGTGTGGAGATAGAGGGAGATCGCATTTCAGCCATGCGTAATTGGCCGACCCCAACCACGGTTAAGGAGGTGCAGCGGTTTATTGGCTTTGCCAACTACTATCGGAGGTTTATCCGGGGCTTTGGCAAGGTCGCAGCTCCCATCACATCACTGTTGAAGGGTGGGCCGTCCGGGCTCAGCTGGTCTGCTGAGGCTGACAGGGCCTTCGCACTGAGTCCCCGGTCTTTGTACCGGGTGATCGGGTCTTGCTCTCGACCCGGAATCTGCCCCTCCGCCTACCCTGCCGGAAGCTGAGCCCACGGTTTGTGGGGCCATTCAACGTCCTGAGGAGAATAAACGAGGTCACCTATAGGTTACTACTCCCTCCAGATTACCATATTAACACCTCATTTCATGTGTCTCTCCTTATGCCGGTGGTGGCTGGTCCGCTCCAGGAGTCTGAGGTGCGGGAGGTCCCTCCGCCCCCTCTGGACATCAAGGGAGCCCTGGCATACTCCGTCCGTTGCATTCTAGATTCGAGGCGTCGGGTGGGGGGCCTTCAGTACCTCATGGATCTGGAGGGGTACGATCCGGAGGAGCGGTGCTGGGTCCCGGTGAGGGATATCTTCGATCCCTCCCTGTTGCCGGTGTCGACGCGCTGCTGGAGCTGCGCTTCAAGGGTGGGGTACTGTGACGACTTCCTCCGAAGCTGCCTCCTCTCCTTGTTCGGGCAGGCTTCGGCGGTCATCGTCACCGGCCTTCTAGCCGCTCCTCATCTCATCATTCCATTGGTTTTGTCTTGTTTATTACACACACCTGGTTCATATCCCATCATCAGTACCTGTATAAGTCTTCCCTCTGCCCCCTTGTCTTTGTGTGTGATTGTTTATTGTGGAGTATAGTGAAGCTCGGTGGAGCTCCGTGTATTGTGAATCACCGGCATAGTTCCCTGTGTGTTTTGTATTTTCCAGTGCGCCTGTTTTGGCACTGGAGTGTTTTGATGCTTTACTGCGTGCCCTGTATTCCGGAATAAATCCTGTTATTCTGTGAATTACCCTCCTGCCCCTGACTCCTTCATATCACCCATCACAAATGTAATTGGAGAATCCAGTGGGTTCTGGTAGTCTTTAATAGTTGATTCTAAGATGTGTATTTGATCGTGTATATGTTTTTGCTGTTTGTTCTTTGTTATAGGGCCAAAAAGATTGGAGAAGTGGTTTACCCATACATCTCCGTTTTGGATAGATAGCTCTTCGTGTTGTTGTTTGTTTAGTGTTTTCCAATGTTCCCAGAAGTGGTTAGAGTCTATGGATTCTTCAATTACGTTGAGCTGATTTCTGACGTGCTGTTCCTTCTTTTTCCGTAGTGTATTTCTGTATTGTTTTAGTGATTCACCATAGTGAAGGCGTAGGCTCAGGTTTTCTGGGTATCTATGTTTTTGGTTGGATAGGTTTCTCAATTTCTTTCTTAGGGTTTTGCATTCTTCATCAAACCGTTTGTCATTGTTGTTAATTTTCTTAGGTTTTCTGCTTGACATTTTTAGATTGGATAAGGAAGCTGAGAGGTCAAATATACTGTTTAGGTTTTCTACTGCCAAGTTTACACCTTCACTATTAGGTTGAAACGTTGTGTCCAGGAAGTTGTCTGAAAGGGATTGAATTTGTTGTTGCCTAATTGTTTTTTGGTAGGTTTCTACACTACTTTCCTTCCATCTATAGCATTTCTTAATATTATTCAGTTCCTTTGGCTTTGATGCCTCATGATTGAGTATTGCTCTGTTCAAGTAGACTGTGATTTTGCTGTGGTCTGATAAGGGTGTCAGTGGGCTGACTGTGAACGCTCTGAGAGACTCTGGGTTGAGGTCAGTGATAAAGTAGTCTACAGTACTACTGCCAAGAGATGAGCTATAGGTTTACCTACCGTAGGAGTCCCCTCGAAGTCTACCATTGACTATGTACATACCCAGTGTGTGACAGAGCTGCAGGAGTTGTGACCCATTTCTGTTGGTTATGTTGTTGTAGTTGTGTCTAGGGGGGCATATGGGGCAGGGAATGCTGTCACCTCCAGGTAGGTGTTTGTCCCCCTGTAATAATATTAATATGCCATTTAGCAGACGCTTTACAGTCATGCGTGCATACATTTTTGTGTATGGGTGGTCCCGGGGATCGAACCCACTACCCTGGCATTACAAGCGCCGTGCTCTACCAGCTGAGCTACAGAGGACCCTGTGTGCTGAGGGTGTCAGGTTCTTGTCCAGTTCTGGCATTTAGGTCGCCACAGACTAGTACATGTCCCTGGGTCTGGAAATGATTGATCTCCCCTCTAGGATGGAGAAGCTGTCTTCATTAAAGTATGGGGATTCTAGTGGGGGGATATAAGTAGAACACAGGAGGACATTTTTCTCTGTTGAGATCATTTCCTTTTGAATTTCTAGCCAAATGTAAAATGTTCCTGTTTTGATTAATTGAATAGAGTGAGTTATGTCTGCTCTATACCAAATTAGCATACCCCCTGAGTCCCTTTCCTGTTTCACACCTGGTAGTTTGGTGGATGGGACTACCAGCTCTCTGTAACCTAGAGGGCAACCAGTGGGTCCATCTCCTCTATACCATGTTTCTTTTAAGATAACAATGTCAGTATTTCTAATTTCTTTGGTGAAGTCCAGGTTCCTGCACTTTAGGCCAAAGACCAGTAACTGTGAGCAGAGCCTGCTGAGCATCTGGCACATGCCATTGGCTTGGGCTAGTGTAAGAGTGGGTGTTGGGCCTGTTTGCCTGCTCACGGCCTGGGCGTATGTGTGACTTTCATGTTGAGGCCTTCTTTGTGGGAGTGGGGGGCATGGGGTGGGTAGGAAGGGCATAGGTCTGATCTGAGGGGGCCTAAATGGGGTGTGGGTATGGTTGACTTGGGAGGGTGTTGATTGGTTGGGGTGGGTGTGTGGATATGGCTGGTGGTGCTGTGGTCTGGATGTAGGTCCTCTCGGCGGGGGTCCTCTATGTGTAGGGGGGGGGTCCTGCAGGTCTGGGAGAGTGTCTCGCGGGTCTGGGTGGGAGGTCTGTTGATCTGTTGCTCCTGTGTGAGATGTTGGGTCTGCTGTTGAGGGCGATATCCTTTAGGGTCCGGGCAAAGGTGGGCGCTGCTGCCTTGTATAGGTGGACCTGGTCGTAAAGGCTGTTCAAGTCCAGGCTGGAGTGGTGGGCCAGGTAGACAAGTGTTCCTGCTGTGTTCTCAGGTCGTTTGTGCCTGTGTGTATTATTATGTGGCTGGGTGATCCTAGTCGGTCCTCAGACAGAAGGTCTAGGGCGCGCTGGGTGTTTGGACACCAGAGTTTAGACACTGTGTGTTTGGGAAAAAGTGTGTTTTATTGTATGTATTTCCCGTTTGTGTCCATAAGCACAATCTGTACCTTGTGTATGTCCTCAGTGGGTGTGGGGGGGTTGTTAGGAGGGCTATCAGGGTGGCTGACAGGGGGGGTGCTCAGAGGGGTTGGGGTCCCCTGGGCTTGGGGTTCTTCATTTGTCTGTTCTGCTGTGATGTCGAGGCTATGGTCAGGGTCTAGGGTGTACTGTTCTGCTGCGGTGTCAAGACTTTGGCCAGGATCTGAGGTGGGCTGTTCTGCTGGCTTCTCTGCAGTGTTCTCTGTCTCAAGTCATCTTTCTCACTTCCTCTTCCAGCACCAACATCCTCTGCTCTTCTCCTGCTGAAGTTTTCTCACCACAGTCCAGAGTGCAAACAAGTCTCTCTTCCCCTCTCCAGGTCAGGTTGAGGGGGTGTTGTTGTGCTGGACTGTTGCCTGGGTCTAGTTGAGGGGGTGTTGTTGTGCTGGACTATTGTCTGGGTCTGTGCTGACTGGAGTGTGTTCACCTGCTGTTCCAGCTCCACCTGCCTTACCTCCAGCTGGGTGAATGTATCCCTCATTTCAATGAGGGAGTAGTACTCTGTGCTGGGAAGTTGACTTTCCGCTTGGGGTTGCTCGTCTGTGGGGTTATTTAATGAAGAGGTCTGGTTTGACATGCTCGGGATGGGGGTATCTTTCTCAAGAGAGAGCTTATCATTCTGATATATCTCTTTGATTATCTGAAAGTCCAGCTGAAACTGTTTGGGGTTGCCCTGTTCAATTACTGTTCCAGACTTGTACAGGTTGACAGTGGCTGACTCAGAATCCTCGTTGTCTAGTATCCTGAGTTTCCACCCATCGCTAACACCCTCCTTCTTAACAGAGGGGTAGTGTGTTAATATAGCACTGTTAACAGAGGGGTAGTGTGTTAATATTGATCTGCGCCATGCCAGGGGATGGTCTGTGTGGAACATTAAGTTGCTTACGTTCCCATTTTTATATCAGTCAGCAAAAAGTGTCTCTTGATTTTCCATGAGGAGCTTCTTTTTGTAATCTTTCCGTTCCTTCTCATTTTTTACATCCTGGGCGTTCTGCATTGTAATGACCTCTGCACAGAGGGAGGGGGCTTCAAAGGCCTCGGCATTTGGGTGGGGGAGGCTGTGTGACCTCTGCACAGAGGGAGGGGGCTTCAAAGGCCTCGGCATTTGGGTGGGGGAGGCTGTGTGACCTCTGCACAGAGGGAGGGGGCTTCAAAGGCCTCGGCATTTGGGTGGGGGAGGCTGTGTGACCTCTGCACAGAGGGAGGGGGCTTCAAAGGCCTCGGCATTTGGGTGGGGGTAGGCTGTGAAACTCTCCTGCCATTGTTGGGCTCAAGGGCTTTGACACCTCTCACTTCACACGTCAGTTCTAATTGAAGTTGCAGTTGGATCTGTTCTGTCCTAGCAAGCTTGTTAGCCTTAATTTAGCATTCAGTCCTTATAAAGTAAAGTATATTATTGTTATTTATTTTTCTTCTTGGCTTTAAAAGTAGCTTCAGACTAAGCATTACTCACTCAGTTCCAGGTTGGATGGTGTTTTCAGACTAAACATGACTCACCCAGTTCCAGGTTGGATGGTGTTTTCAGACTAAACATGACTCACCCAGTTCCAGGTTGGATGGTGTTTTCAGACTAAACATGACTCACCCAGTTCCAGGTTGGATGGTGTTTTCAGACTAAACATTACTCACCCAGTTCCAGGTTGGATGGTGTTTTCAGACTAAACATGACTCACCCAGTTCCAGGTTGGATGGTGTTTTCAGACTAAACATTAGTCACCCAGTTCCAGGTTGGATGGTGTTTTCAGACTAAACATGACTCACCCAGTTCCAGGTTGGATGGTGTTTTCAGACTAAACATTACTCACCCAGTTCCAGGTTGGATGGTGTTTTCAGACTAAACATTACTCACCCAGTTCCAGGTTGGATGGTGTTTTCAGACTAAACATTACTCACCCAGTTCCAGGTTGGATGGTGTTTTCAGACTAAACATTACTCACCCAGTTCCAGGTTGGATGGTGTTTTCAGACTAAACATTACTCACCCAGTTCCAGGTTGGATGGTGTTTTCAGACTAAACATTACTCACCCAGGTATAGATATGTTGCACTGACTTGTTTGGTGAAAAATAAAAAATAAAATGTTTAAACAGCATGTGTTTAAATATTTAAATATTTCTGTGCATGTGAACAATCTGAAGAATTTTCTACAATTTGAACTATTTTAGTATTATGGCAAAGCATCCTAAAGATGACAGTGCTTTTCATTATAGCCAACAGTGTGTAGTTGGTTAGACAAAGATCTGGTAATATGAATGAAGTGTGTGCCATTTCGTGCAAACATTTGATTTTGATAATGCTATATGTCGTTTTGGTTGCAGTGCTTCATTTTGCAGGATATATGAGGTATTTTGCAGTTTGGGTGTGTGGTTTTGTGAATTGTGTTAAGTATTTTGATAAAACCAGCCTAGTTGGCAAAATTGTGTTTTAGCAATTGGGAAAAACTGTAACAATAACAATATAGAGGACATGTGCAGTTAATATTTATAATATTAACATAATTAAAATAATAATAATCAAAAAAAATAATATAAAAAAATATTGTCAACGGGACAACAGTAACAACAATAACCAGGGCAGGCAGCAATGGAGTGGGTTAGGGTTAGGGCAGCAATGGAGTGGGTTAGGGTTAGGGCAGCAATGGAGTGGGTTAGGGTTAGGGCAGCAATGGAGTGGGTTAGGGTTAGGGCAGCAATGGAGTGGGTTAGGGTTAGGGCAGCAATGGAGTGGGTTAGGGTTAGGGCAGCAATGGAGTGGGTTAGGGTTAGGGCATCAATGGAGTGGGTTAGGGTTAGGGCAGCAATGGAGTGGGTTAGGGTTAGGGCAGCAATGGAGTGGGTTAGGGTTAGGGCAGCAATGGAGTGGGTTAGGGTTAGGGCAGCAATGGAGTGGGTTAGGGTTAGGGCAGCAATGGAGTGGGTTAGGGTTAGGGCAGCAATGGAGTGGGTTAGGGTTAGGGCAGCAATGGAGTGGGTTAGGGTTAGGGCAGCAATGGAGTGGGTTAGGGTTAGGGCAGCAATGGAGTGGGTTAGGGTTAGGGCAGCAATGGAGTGGGTTAGGGTTAGGGCAGCAATGGAGTGGGTTAGGGTTAGGGCAGCAATGGAGTGGGTTAGGGTAAGGGCAGCAATGTAGTGGGTTAGGGTTAGGGCAGCAATGGAGTGGGTTAGGGTTAGGGCAGCAATGGAGTGGGTTAGGGTTAGGGCAGCAATGGAGTGGGTTAGGGCAGCAATGGAGTGGGTTAGGGTTAGGGCAGCAATGGAGTGGGTTAGGGTTAGGGCAGCAATGGAGTGGGTTAGGGTTAGGGCAGCAATGGAGTGGGTTAGGGTTAGGGCAGCAATGGAGTGGGTTAGGGTTAGGGCAGCAATGGAGTGGGTTAGGGTTAGGGCAGCAATGGAGTGTGTTAGGGTTAGGGCAGCAATGGAGTGGGTTAGGGTTAGGGCAGCAATGGAGTGGGTTAGGGTTAGGGCAGCAATGGAGTGGGTTAGGGTTAGGGCAGCAATGTAGTGGGTTAGGGTTAGGGCAGCAATGGAGTGGGTTAGGGTTAGGGCAGCAATGGAGTGGGTTAGGGTTAGGGCAGCAATGGAGTGGGTTAGGGTTAGGGCAGCAATGGAGTGGGTTAGGGTTAGGGCAGCAATGGAGTGGGTTAGGGTTAGGGCAGCAATGGAGTGGGTTAGGGTTAGGGCAGCAATGGAGTGGGTTAGGGTTAGGGCAGCAATGGAGTGGGTTAGGGTTAGGGCAGCAATGGAGTGTGTTAGGGTTAGGGCAGCAATGGAGTGGGTTAGGGTTAGGGCAGCAATGGAGTGGGTTAGGGTTAGGGCAGCAATGGAGTGGGTTAGGGTTAGGGCAGCAATGGAGTGCTGTGGTTGGTCTGGTTGGTCTGTCAGGTTGGTTGGTCTGGTTGGTCTGTCAGGTTGGTTGGTCTGTCAGGTTGGTTGGTCTGTCAGGTTGGTTGGTCTGTCAGGTTGGTTGGTCTGGTTGGTCTGTCAGGTTGGTTGGTCTGGTTGGTCTGTCAGGTTGGTTGGTCTGGTTGGTCTGTCAGGTTGGTTGGTCTGGTTGGTCTGTCAGGTTGGTTGGTCTGGTTGGTCTGTCAGGTTGGTTGGTCTGGTTGGTCTGTCAGGTTGGTTGGTCTGGTTGGTCTGTCAGGTTGGTTGGTCTGGTTGGTCTGTCAGGTTGGTTGGCCTGTCAGGTTGGTTGGTTTGGTTGGTCTGTCAGGTTGGTTGGTCTGGTTGGTCTGTCAGGTTGGTTGGTCTGGTTGGTCTGTCAGGTTGGTTGGTCTGGTTGGTCTGTCAGGTTGGTTGGCCTGTCAGGTTGGTTGGTCTGGTTGGTCTGTCAGGTTGGTTGGTCTGGTTGGTCTGTCAGGTTGGTTGGTCTGGTTGGTCTGTCAGGTTGGTTGGTCTGGTTGGTCTGTCAGGTTGGTTGGCCTGTCAGGTTGGTTGGTCTGGTTGGTCTGTCAGGTTGGTTGGTCTGGTTGGTCTGTCAGGTTGGTTGGTCTGGTTGGTCTGTCAGGTTGGTTGGTCTGTCAGGTTGGTTGGTGTGGTTGGTCTGTCAGGTTGGTTGGTCTGGTTGGTCTGTCAGGTTGTTTGGTCTGGTTGGTCTGTCAGGTTGTTTGGTCTGGTTGGTCTGTCAGGTTGGTTGGTCTGGTTGGTCTGGTTGGTCTGGTTGGTCCTGTTGGTCTGTCAGGTTGGTTGGTCTGGTTGGTCTGTCAGGTTGGTTGGTCTGGTTGGTCTGTCAGGTTGGTTGGTCTGTCAGGTTGGTTGGTCTGGTTGGTCTGTCAGGTTGGTTGGTCTGGTTGGTCTGTCAGGTTGGTTGGTCTGTCAGGTTGGTTGGTCTGGTTGGTCTGTCAGGTTGGTTGGTCTGGTTGGTCTGTCAGGTTGGTTGGTCTGGTTGGTCTGTCAGGTTGGTTGGTCTGGTTGGTCTGTCAGGTTGGTTGGTCTGTCAGGTTGGTTGGTCTGGTTGGTCTGTCAGGTTGGTTGGTCTGGTTGGTCTGGTTGGTCTGTCAGGTTGGTTGGTCTGGTTGGTCTGGTTGGTCTGTCAGGTTGGTTGGTCTGGTTGGTCTGTCAGGTTGGTTGGTCTGGTTGGTCTGGTTGGTCTGTCAGGTTGGTTGGTCTGGTTGGTCTGTCAGGTTGGTTGGTCTGGTTGGTCTGTCAGGTTGGTTGGTCTGGTTGGTCTGTCAGGTTGGTTGGCCTGGTTGGTCTGGTTGGTCTGTCAGGTTGGTTGGTCTGGTTGGTCTGTCAGGTTGGTTGGTCTGGTTGGTCTGTCAGGTTGGTTGGTCTGGTTGGTCTGTCGGGTTGGTTGGTCTGGTTGGTCTGGTTGGTCTGTCAGGTTGGTTGGTCTGGTTGGTCTGTCAGGTTGGTTGGTCTGGTTGGTCTGGTTGGTCTGTCAGGTTGGTTGGTCTGGTTGGTCTGTCAGGTTGGTTGGTCTGGTTGGTCTGTCAGGTTGGTTGGTCTGGTTGGTCTGTCAGGTTGGTTTGTCTGGTTGGTCTGTCAGGTTGGTTGGTCTGGTTGATCTGTCAGGTTGGTTGGTCTGGTTGGTCTGGTTGGTCTGTCAGGTTGGTTGGTCTGGTTGGTCTGTCAGGTTGGTTGGTCTGGTTGGTCTGTCAGGTTGGTTGGTCTGTCAGACACTGTCCCTCATCTTATGGCAGGCAGCAATGTAGTGCGCTGCCAACCCACAGCTCTCTGTGTCCTCCCCCATCAGGACGGGGAGCCTATTCTCATCAGAGAGGTCTTTGAAACCTTGAAAAACGGTTTCAAATTTGGGGAAATTACACTCTCTAAGTGTTTTATATTTTTGACATTTTGTCAGGAAATGCAGCTCTGTCTCAGGTTCTGCTGTGGTGCAGTGGTTCCACAGCCTTTCCTCTACAGGGAGCCAGGTTTTCCTGTGTCTACCCTTCTCAATGGCAAGGCTGTGCTCACTGAGCCTGTACTATGTCAAGGTTTTTCTAAGGTTTTGATCAGCAACCATGGTCAAATAGTTAGCCACGGTGTACTTTCGATTTAGGGCCAGATAGCACTGCATTTTACTTTGTGCTTGTGTTTCCCAATCAGTAATGTAGTTTTGTTTTGACTGTGTTGTAATTTGGTTTATTCTGATTGATTGGATGTTCTGGTCCTGAGGCTTCAGTGTGTTAGTAGAACAGGTTTGTTAACTCAGCCCCAGGACCAGCTGGATGAGGGGACTCTTTTCTTTGCTCAGCTCTTGGCATTGCAGGGCTTGGTAATGATATCAAATCAAATCAAATTTTATTTACCACATGCGCCGAATACAACATGTGTAGACATTACCGTGAAATGCTTACTTACAGCCCTTAACCAACAATGCATTTATTTTTTAATAAAACAACAACAACAAAAAAGTGTTGAGAAAAAAAGAGCAGAAGTAAAATAAAATAACAGTAGGGAGGCTATATATACAGGGGGGTACCGGGGGAGAGTCAATGTGCGGGGGCACCGGCTAGTTGAGGTAGTTGAGGTAATATGTACATGTGGGTAGAGTTAAAGTGACTATGCATAAATAATTAACAGAGTAGCAGCAGCGTAAAAAGATGGGGTGGGGGTGGGGGGGCAGTGCAAATAGTCCGGGTAGCCATGATTAGCTGTTCAGGAGTCTTATGGCTTGGGGGTAGAAGCTGTTGAGAAGCCTTTTGGACCTAGACTTGGCGCTCCGGTACCGCTTGCCGTGTGGTACCAGAGAGAACAGTCTATGACTAGGGTGGCTGGAGTCATTGACAATTTTGAGGGCCTTCCTCTGACACCGCCTGGTATAGAGGTCCTGGATGGCAGGAAGCTTGGCCCCAGTGATGTACTGGGCCGTACGCACTACCCTCTGTAGTGCCTTGCGGTCGGAGGCCAAGCAGTTGCCATACCAGGCGGTGATGCAACCAGTCAGGATGCTCTCGATGGTGCAACTGTATAACTTTTTGAGGACCTGAGGACCCATGCAAAATATTTTCAGTCTCCTGAGGGGGAATTGGCTTTGTCGTGCCCTCTTCACGACTGTCTTGATGTGTTTGGACCATGATAGTTCGTTGGTGATGTGGACACCAAGAAACTTGAAGCTCTCAACCTGTTCCACTACAACCCCGTCGATGAGAATGGGGGCGTGCTCAGTCCTCTTTTTTTTCCTGTAGTCCACAATCATCTCCTTTGTCTTGGTCACGTTGAGGGAGAGGTTGTTATCCTGGCACCACACGGCCAGGTCTCTGACCTCCTCCCTATAGGCTGTCTCATCGTTGTCGGTGATCAGGCCTACCACCATGTCTTCAGCAAACTTAATGATGGTGTTGGAGTCGTGCCTGGCCATGCAGTCATGGGTGAACAGAGAGTACAGGAGGGGACTGAGCACGCACCCCTGAGGGGCCCCCGTGTTGAGGATCAGCGTGGCAGATGTGTTGTTACCTACCCTGACCACCTGGGGGCGGCCCATCAGGAAGTCCAGGATCCAGTTGCAGAGGGAGGTGTTTAGTCTCAGGATCCTTAGCTTAGTGATGAGCTTTGAGGGCACTATGGTGTTGAACGCTGAGCTGTAGTCAATGAATAGCATTCTCACATAGGTGTTCCTCTTGTCCAGGTGGGAAAGGGCAGTGTGGAGTGCAATAGAGATTGCATCATCTGTGGATCTGTTGGGGCGGTATGCAAATTGGAGTGGGTCTAGGGTTTCTGGGATGTACTCCTGAGTGGCGTAGTGGTCTAAGGCACTGCATCGCAGTGCTAACTGTGCGACTAGAGATCCTGGTTCGAATCCAGGCTCTGTCGCAGCCGGCCGCGACCGGGAGATTCATGGGCGGCGCACAATTGGCCCAGCGTCGTCCAGGGTAGGGGAGGGAATGGCCGGCAGGGATGTAGCTCAGTTGATAGAGCATGGCGTTTGCAACGCCAGGGTTGTGGGTTCGATTCCCACGGGGGGACAGTATAATTTTTTTTATTCACTAACTGTAAGTCGCTCTGGATAAGAGTGTCTGCTAAATGACTAAAATGTAAATGTATAATGGTGTTGATGTGAGCCATGACCAGCCTTTCAAAGCACTTCATGGCTACAGACGTCAGTGCTACGGGTCGATAGTCATTTAGTGTCCTTGGGCATGGGGACTATGGTGGTCTGCTTGAAACATGTTGGTATTACAGACTCAGTCAGGGACATGTTGAAAATATCGGTGAAGACACTTGCCAGTTGGTCAGCACATGCTCGGAGTACACGTCCTGGTAATCCGTCTGGCCCTGCGGCCTTGTGAATGTTGACCTGCTTAAAAGTCTTACTCACATCGGCTGCGGAGAGCGTGATCACATAGTCATCCGGAACAGCTGGTGCTCTCATGCATGCTTCAGTGTTGCTTGCCTCGAAGCGAGCGTAGAAGTGGTTTAGCTTGTCTGGTAGGCTTGTGTCACTGGGCAGCTCGAGGCTGTGCTTCCCTTTGTAGTCTGTAATAGTTTTCAAGCTCTGCCACATCCGACGAGCATCAGAGCCGGTGTAGTACGATTCAATCTTAGTCCTGTATTGACTCTTTGCCTGTTTGATGGTTCGTCGGAGGGCATAGCGGGATTTCTTATAAGCGTCCGGGTTAGAGTCCCGCTCCTTGAAAGCGGCAGCTCTACCCTTTAGCTCAGTGCGGATGTTGCCTGTAATCCATGGCTTCTGGTTGGGGTATGTACGTACGGTCACTGTGGGGACGACATCATCGATGTACTTATTGATGAAGCCAGTGACTGATGTGGTGTACTCCTCAATGCTATCTGAAGAATCCCAGAACATGTTCCAGTCTGTGCTAGCAAAACAGTCCTGTAGCTTAGCATCTGCGTCATCTGACCCCTTTTTTTTTACCGAGTCACTGGTGTTTCCTGCTTTAGTTTTAGCTTATAAGCAGGGATCAGGAGGATAGAGTTATGGTCAGATATGCAAAATGGAGGGCGAGGGAGAGCTTTGTATGTGTCTCTGTGTGTGGAGTAAAGGTCATCTAGAGTTTTTTTTTCTCCTCTGGTTGCACATTTAACATGCTGGTAGAAATGAGGTAGAACGGATTTAAGTTTCCCTGCATTAAAGTCCCCGGCCACTAGGAGCGCTGCCTCTGGATGAGCGTTTTCCTGTTTAGTTATGGCCTTATACAGCTCATTGAGTGCAATCTTAATGCCAGCATTGGTTTGTGGTGGTAAATAGACAGCTATGAAAAATATAGATGAAAACTCTCTTGGTAAATAGTGTGGTCTACAGCTTATCATAAGATACTCTACCTCAGGCGAGCAAAACCTTGAGACTTCCTTAGTATTTGATTCTGTGCACCAGCTGTTGTTTACAAATATACACAGACCGCCACCCCTTGTATTACTGGAGTCAGCCGTTCTATCCTGCCGAAGTAGCGTATAGCCCACTAGCTGTATGTTGTCCATGTCGTCGTTCAGCCACGACTCGGTGAAACAGAAGATATTACAGTTTATAATGTCCCGTTGGTAGGATAACCATAATCATAGGTCATCTAATTTATTTTCAAATGATTGAAGATTGGCTAATAGGATTGATGGAAGAGGCAGTTGACTCGCTCGCCGTCGGATCCTTACAAGGCACCCCGACCTACGTCCACGATATCTCCGTCTCTTTCTCCTGCGAATGACAGGGATTTGGGCCTTGTCGGGTGTCTGTAGGATATCCTTTGCGTCCGACTCGTTGAAGAAAGAAAAATCTTTGTCCAATACGAGGTGAGTAATCGCTGTCCTGATATCCAGAAGCTCTTTTTGGTTATAAGAGACAATGGCAGAAACATTATATACAGAATAAATTACAAATAACGCGGAAAAACACACATAATAGTACAATTGGTTAGAGGGCTGTAAAACGGCATCTTCTCCGGCGCCAAGTAGATGTAGCACTTCCATCTTCTCCGGCGCCATCTTCTATGATATGAAAGGGGGTCACTGTATTTTAGATGTTTCCAAAACGTAATTGCTATTTTTTGAGTTTTTATTATTAGTGGATATTGGCCTAATTTTGCCCTGCATGCACTGTTTGTAGTTTTCCTCTGGACATGTAGGAGAATCTTACAGAACTCTGCATGCAGGGTTTCAATGAGGTGTTTGTCCCATTTGTTGAATTCTTGTTTTGCAAGTGGACCCCACACCTCGCTGCCATAAAGTGCAATTGGTTCAATGACACATTCAATTAGTTTTAGCCAGATTTTTAATAGGTATTTCAATTTGAATTTGTTTTTTAATGGCATAGAATGCCCTAGGTGCTTTCTCTCTCAGTTCATTCACTGCATCATTAAGGTGTCCAGTTGAGCTTATTTTTAAACCTAAGTAATTGTACTGTGTGCAGTACAGTTTTTAATATAGCCAATTGACATTTTGCACTAGTGAATTTGAGCATCTCATTTAGGATGCCATCAGGTCCGCGTGCTTTTTTACATTTGAGGGCCTGAAGTTTCTTATAGAGCTCCTGGTCAGTAATTGGGGAGTCCAATGGATTTTGATTGTCCTTTATAGCTTTTTCTAATCCATTCAACTTCTCATGAATTTGGCATTGTTCTGCGTATGTGTCAATTTGAACAGTGTTGTAGAGTGTTTTAAAATGGGTTGTCCATATGTCACCATTTTGTATCGCTAATTCCTCTTGTTTAGATTTTTTTTTAGTTTTTTCAAATTTTGCCAGAAGTTGTTTGTGTTTATGGACTCCTCAATTAGTGTCAGCTGCTTGTTGTTGTACTGCGTACTTTTTTGGTTCTGAGTTTACGTTTATAGAGTTTTAAAGTCTCACAGTAATGAAGGTGTAATTCACCATTATTTGGGTCTCTGTGCTTTTGGTTTGATAGTGTTCTAAGTTTGTTCCTTATACTTTTACAATCTGCATCAAACCAGTTGTCATCTGGGGTCTTTTTTGGTTTGTTTTTTATAAATTTCAGTTGTGCTTCTTTTGCCGTTTGCCTGAATATGTAGTTGATGTTTTTTACTCTAGATTATTGCCTTTACTGTGAGTGAATGTGGTATCCAGAAAGTTATCTAAGAGTGTTTGGATATTTTGGTTACTGGTTGCTTTCTGGTATTCTTCTGTGCTGTTTTGGGCCCATCTGGATGAATTTCTGATGTTGTACAGCTTACTGGGCTGTGAATGTGTGGTTGTTTCCATGTCTGTTCTTTTGAGGAACAAGGTAATTTGGCTGTGATTTGACTCTGTCTCTTTCTGTCTCTGTCTCAATCTGAATTTCAATTTCAATTTAAGGGCTTTATTGGCATGGGAAACGTGTGTTAACATTGCTAAAGCAAGTAAAGTAGATAGTAAACAAAAGTGAAATAAATATTAACAGTAAACATTACACTCAGAAGTTTCAAAAGAATAAAGACATTTCAAATGTCATATTATGTATATATACAGTGTTGTAGCAATGTGCAAACAGTTAAAGTACAAATGGGAAAATAAATCAACATAAATATGGGTTGTATTTACAGTGTTGTTTGTTCTTCACTGGTTGCCCTTTTCTTGTGGCAACAGGTCACAAATCTTACAGCTGTGAGGCACACTGTGGTTTTTCACCCAGTAGATAAGGGAGTTTATCAAAATTGGGTTTGTTTTCGAATTCTTTGTGGATCTGTGTAATCTGAGGGAAATATATGTCTCTAATATGGTCATACATTTGGCAGGAGGTTAGGAAGTGCAGCTCAGTTTCCACCTCATTTTGTGGGCAGTGTGCACATAGCCTGTCTTCTCTTGAGAGCCAGGTCTGCCTACGGCGGCCTTTCTCAATAGCAAGGCTATGCTCACTGAGTCTGTACATAGTCAAAGCTTTCCTTAAGTTTGGGTCAGTCACAGTGGTCAGGTATTCTGCCACTGTGTACTCTCTGTTTAGGTCCAAATAGCATTCTAGTTTATCTGTTTTTTTATTAATTCTTTCCAATGTGTCAAGTAATTCTCTTTTTGTTTTCTCTGGGTTTGGTTGGGTCTAATTGTGTTGTTATTGTTGTCCTGGGGCTCTGTGGGGTCTGTTTGTGTTTGTGAACAGAGCCCCAGGACCAGCTTGCTTAGGGGACTCTTCTGCAAGTTCATCTCTCTGTAGTTGATGGCTTTGTTATGGAAGGTTTGGGAATCGCTTCCTTTTAAGTGATTTTAGAATTTAACGGCTCTTTTCTGGATTTTGATAATTAGCGGGTATCGGCCTAATTCTGCTCTGCATGCATTATTTGGTGTTTTTCGTTGTACACGGAGGATATTTTTGCAGAATTCTGCATGCAGTCTCAATTTGGTGTTTGTCCCATTTTGTGAATTATTGGTTTGTGAGCGGACCCCAGACCTCACAACCATAGGTTCTGTAACTGATTTTAGTATTTTTAGCTAGATCCTAATTGGTATGTCGAATTTTATGTTCCTTTTGATGGCATAGAAGGCTCGGTGTCTAGATGGAATGTGTCTTTGTGATCCTGGCAACTGGACCTTTTTTGGAACACCTTTAGAGATTTACTGTCAGGGCCCAGGTCTGACAGAATCTGTGCAGAAGATCTAGGTGCTGCTGTAGGCCCTCCTTGGTTGGGGACAGAAGCACCAGATCATCAGCAAACAGAAGACATTTGACTTCAGATTCTAGTAGGGTGAGGCCGGGAGCTGCCCTCGCCAATTCGTTGATATATATGTTGAAGAGGGTGGGGCTTAAACTGCATCCCTGTCTCACCCCACGGCCCTGTGGAAAGAAATGTGTGTGTTTTTTGCCAATTTTAACTGCACAATTTTTGTTTCTGTACATGGATTTTATAATGGCGTATGTTTTTCCCCCAACACCACTTTCCATCAATTTGTATAGCAGACCCTAATGCCAAATTTAGTCAAAAGCTTTTTTGAAATCAACAAAGCATGAGAAGACTTTGCCTTTGTTTTTGTTTTTTTGTTTATGCAGGGTTAATACGTGGTCTGTCGTATGGTAATTTGGTAAAAAGCCAATTTGACATTTGCTCAGTACATTGTTTTCACTGAGGAAATGAACTAGTGTGCTGTTAATGATAATGCATAGGATTTTCCCAAGGTTGCTGTTGACGCATATCCAACGGTATTTATTGGGGTCAAATTTGTCTCCACTTTTGTGGATTGTGGTGATCAGTCCTTGGTTCCAAATATTGGGGAAGATGCCAGAGCTTAGAATGATATTAAAGAGTTTAAGTATAGCCAATTGGAATTTGTGGTCTGTATATTCTATCATTTCATTGAGGATATCATCAACACCACAGACCTTTTTGGGCTGGAGGGTTTGTATTTTGTCCTGTAGTTCATTCAATGTAATTGGAGAATCCAGTGGGTTCTGGTAGTCTTTAATAGTTGATTCTAAGATTTGCATTTGATCATGTATGTTTTTGCTGTTTGTTCTTTGTTATAGGGCCAAAAAGATTGGATAAGTGGTTTACCCATACATCTCTGTTTTGGATAGATAGCTCTTCGTGTTGTTGTTTGTTTAGTGTTTTCCAATTTTCCCAGAAGTGGTTAGATTCTATGGATTCTTCAATTACGTTGAGCTGATTTCTGACGTGCTGTTCCTTCTTTTTCCGTAGTGTATTTCTGTATTGTTTTAGTGATTCACCATAGTGAAGGCGTAGGCTCAGGTTTTCTGGGTCTCTATGTTTTTGGTTGGATAGGTTTCTCAATTTCTTTCTTAGGTTTTTGCATTCTTCATCAAAACATTTGTCACTGTTGTTGCTTTTCTGTTAGAGATTTTTTGATTTGATAGGGAAGCTGAGAGGTCAAATATATTGTTTAGGTTTTCTACTGCCAAGTTTACACCTTCACTATTACAAAGGAACGTTTTGTCCAGGAAATTGTCTAAAAGGGATTGAATTTGTTTGTAACCTAATAGTTTTTTGGTAGGTTTCCACACTACTTTCCTTCCATCTATAGCATTTTTTTATATTATTCAGTTCCATTGGCTTTGATGCCTCATGATTGAGTATTGCTCTGTTCAAGTAGACTGTGATTTCGCTGTGGTCTGATAGGGGTCTCAGTGGGCTGACTGTGAATGCTCTGAGAGACTCTGGGTTGAGGTCAGTGATAAAGTAGTCTACAGTACTTCTGCCAAGAGATGAGCTATAGGTGTACCTACCATAGGAGTCCCCTCGAAGTCTACCATTGACTATGTACATACCCAGCGTTCGACAGAGCTGCAGGAGTTGTGACCCGTTTTTGTTGGTTATGTTTTCATAGTTGTGTCTAGGTGGGCATATATCCTCTCTCTCTCTCTCTCTCTCTCTGTAGCGAGTGATTTTGGACGGAGTCAGGTGCAGGAGGGTAAATTTACATTTACATTTACATCATTTAGCAGACGTTCTTATCCAGAGCGACTTACAAATCACATAATATATGGTTTATTCAGGAACACAGCGGTACGCAGCAATGCGTAATACACTCCAGTAAATCGGCTGGAGAAAAACACGGGTGAATATCCCGGTGATACAAAGTAGCTCCACAACTAGGAACCACATCTGCCCAACTGAGTTGATTGATCAGTTCAGTTCAGCCTGAATTCAACACACCTGGTCTTCCTGCAGCACTCCAGGACCATGGTTTCATTACATTTTTTACATTTTAGTCATTTAGCATACACTCTTATCTAACTAATCACGCACAAAGACAAGGGGGCAGAGGAGACACTTACACAGGTACTAATGAGGGGATATGAACCAGGTGTGTGTAATAAAGAAGGAATGATGAGATGAGGAGCGGCAGTGTCTAGAAGGCCGGTGACGATGACCGCCGAAGCCTGCCCGAACAAGGAGAGGAGGCAGCTTCAGAGGAAGTCGTGACTCTCTCTCTCTATCTCTGTGTCTCTCTCTCTCTCTCTCTCTCTCTCTCTCTCTCTCTCTCTCTCTCTCTCTCTGTCTCTCTCTCTCTCTCTCTCTCTGTCTCTCTCTGTCTCTCTCTCTCTCTCTCTGTCTCTCTCTCTCTGCCTCTCTCGGTCTCTCTTCTCTCTAGGCCCCTTTTGTCACACATATCTTTCACACCTCTCAGTCCTTCTCAGCAGAGAGGAAGTGGAGATGGGTGGAGAGGAGAGGTGGGGTGGGGGGACAGGATACAAGTCACTAGAGTTTAGAGAGAGTTAGTGATCGACAAGTTGAGATGGAACGCATCTGTCTTCTACTCTGTGAGTTTAATATTATCTATGTGGTTTAATATCTATATAGTTTAATATCTGTATGGTTTAATATCTATATGGTTTAATAACTGTATGGTTTTATATCTGTATGGTTTAATATCAATATGGTTTAATTTCTGTATAGTTTAATATCTATATGGTTTAATATCTGTACGGTTTAATATCCATGTGGTTTAATATCTCTATGGTTTAATATCTGTATAGTTTAATATCGGTATAGTTTAATATCACTATGGTTTAATATACTGTATGTTTGGTTTAATATCTATGTGGTTTAATAGCTATATGGTTTTATATCTGTATGATTTAATATCTTTATAGTTTAATATCGGCATAGTTTAATTTCTGTATGGTTTAATATGTGTATGGTTTAATATCTGTATAGTTTAATATCTATATGGTTTAATATCTATATGGTTTAATATATTTCATAGTTTAATATCTATACAGTTTAATATCTGTATGGTTTAATATCTATATAGTTTAATTTCTGTATGGTTTAATATGTGTATGGTTTAATATCTGTATGGTTTAAAATCTATATGGTTTAATATATTTCATAGTTTAATATCTATATGGTTTAGACCAACACAATTTGATTTGATTCATCTATATATATTAATATCTGTATATTTAATATCTACATGGTTTAAGATCTATATAGCTTAATATCTAAATGCTTAAATATCAATATAGTTTAATATCTACATGGTTTAATATCTATATAGTTTAATATCTATATTGTTTAATATCTGTATGGTTTAATATCTGTACGGTTTAATATCTGTAAGGTTTAATATCTATATGGTTTAGTATCTGCATCTTTAAATTTCTACATAGTATAATATCTGTATGGTTTAATATCTGTAAGGTTTAATATCTATATGGTTTAGTATCTGTATCTTTTAATTTCTACATAGTATAATATCTGTATAGTTTAATATCTGTATGGTTTAATATCTGTAAGGTTTAATATCTATATTGTTTAATATATGTATAGTTTAATATCTGAATGGTTTATTATCTATATGGTTTAATATATGTAAGGTTTCAAATCTATATGGTTTAATATCTGTTTAGATTCATATCTTTATACATTAATATCTGTATGTTTTAATATCTAAATGGTTTAAGATCTATATAGCTTAATATCTAAATGGTTAAATATCTATATAGTGAAAAATCTATATCGTTTAATATCTATATCATTTAATATATGTATGGTTTAATATTTTATCAGTTTAATATATGTTTGGTTTAATATCTATATAGTTTAATATCTATATGGGTTAATATCTGGATGATTGAATATCTACCTGGTTTAATATCTATATCGTTTAATATCTGTATGGTTTAATATCTATATAGTTTAACTTCTGTAAGGTTTAATATCTATATTGTTTAATATATGTATAGTTTAATATCTATATGGTTTAATATCTATATGGTTTAATATATGTAAGGTTTCAAATCTGTATGGTTTAATATCTGTATGGTTGAAAATCCATGTAGTTTAATATCTGTATGGTTTAATATCCATGTGGTTTAATATCGGTATAGTTTAATATCTCTAAGGTTTAATATACTGTATGTTTGGTGCAATATCTATATGGTTTAATATCTGAATATTTTAATATCTATATAGTTTAATATCTATATGGATTCATATTTATATAATTTAATATCTGTATGGTTTAATATCTACATGTTTTAATATCTATATAGTTTAATATCTATATGGTTTCATATCTGTATGGTTTAATATCTATATATTGTTTAATGTCTGTATGGTTTAATATCTGTATGGTTTAATATCTGTGTGGTTTAATATCTATATCAGGGGTGTCAAACTCATTTTAGCTCAGGGGCCACATGGAGGAAAATCTGTTCCCAAGTGGGCCGGACCGGAAAAATCATGGTATATATAACTTAAAAACAACAACTTCAGATTGTTTTCTTTGTTTTAATACGATCAACATACAACATAAAGCTGGAGCCTGAGGACAGTGTGTCCAAAATAGTACAAGCACAACATCACTATTAATCATAAAACACGTCAAGTTTATTTGAAAATTCTAAAGAAAAAGAACACAAACACACAATGCCTCAGTGATTAACAGAACTGTTTCACAGATCAGAGAACTATATCAGGGGGTCATTTCTCAGGCAGAAATGTAGATAAAAAGAATGAAATCCTGTTCCCCAAACAAGTGGAAGAACCACAGAGTCAAGAATAGGTTAAATATACAAATAAAATAAAATCAATTAAAAACAATAGCACATCAACATAAAAACATATAAACATAAAGCTGGAGCCTGAGGACAGTGTGTCCAAAAGCACAACATCACTATTAATCATAAAACACCTCAAGTTATTTGAAAGTTCTGAGGACAAAAGAACACACAAACACACAATGCCTCAGTGATTCACAGAAGTATATCACAGATCACAGAACTATATCAGGGTGTCTCATGTAGCACTTTAAGTGGGGTTGCATACTTTATTTGACTCCTGATACCTGGCATCTTTTAGCTTTCACCAGCGCATCAATATCAGGCGTCACATCCTGAGTGGCAGCCAACTTCAGGATGTGATTCAAGTGCTTGTGTGTGAGCCTTGAGCGCAGCTTTGTTTTATTTATGCTCATTACAGAGAAAACTTGCTCACAAAGATATGTGGTTCCAAACATGCACAACAGTTTTGCAGCGAGGGCTGTCAAGTTGGGGTAACCTGGCAAGAGATTCTGATTAAATGTGTCCAAGCCAGCTGCGGCAAATTTGCCCTTCAAATCCGAGTCACACTGCAAGTCTATTATTTCAAGTTGGATGCTGACGGGCAGATCAGAGGGATTCACGGTGAATGGCGAGCAAAAAACGTTGAAGTCTTTCTCCAGTTCACCAAAAATCTGAAAGCGTTGCTCAAACTCCCGTAACAGTCCCGTTATTTTATCTTTGAACCGCTTCATGTCTGCCACATGTTGGGTCGCGCACACATTTTTCAGACAGGGGAAGTGAGCTGCATAACCACCGGCAAGTTGCGTCTCCCACAATGACAGCTTCAACTTGAAAGAACGTATGCTGTCATAATACTGCGTGACAAATTTGTTGCGCCCTTGCAGCTGTTTATTCAAGTTATTCAGGTGCTCTGTAACATCCACCATAAATGCAAGGTCCTGCATCCATTCTGCAGAATGGAATTCTAACACTGTTCAATTTCTTCTGGTAAATCAAAGAAACGCCTCAGCACCTCGGCTTAACCATCTTATCTCAGTGTGGTATGGCAGGCCATAGATGTGGTCTTTCTCTCTGAGAAGGCTGTCAAACTGACGGTGATTCAGGCTTCTGGATCGGATGAAAATAACAGTTTGGATGACCACCTTCATGACCTTATCCATCTTTAATGACTTGCAACACAAAGCCTCCTGGTGCAAAATACAGTGAAAAGTCAAAAAATCACGTCCTCCATTTGCAGATTGCACTTTCTCTCTGAACTTTGTCACAACGCCTGCTTTTTTCCTGATCATTGAGGGCAACAGATGTTGCACAACTGGCAATTTTCATCCGCGGAGTTGATGACACATTAGCCAGGCTGACAGCGCGGGACCAGTCCACTCCGATCCTGTCCAGCGCGCCGACGAGTGCGGTAAAAATATCAGCTGCTGTCGTTGTATCTGTCATCGGCACCAACTCCACGAACTCCTCGGTGACGGTCAATGTGTCATCAACTCCGCGGATGAAAATTGCCAGTTGTGCAACATCTGTAATGTCCGTGCTTTCATCAATTGCAACCGAAAACGCAATAAATTACTTTACTTTTTGCTTCAACTGGCTGTCCAAATCCACTGAAAGATCGGAAATCCTGTCTGCAACTGTGTTTCTTGTCAGGCTGATATTTACAAAAGCCTGACGCTTTTCAGGGCACACAATCTCAGCTGCCTTCATCATGCATGTTTTTACAAATTCACCCTCACTAAATGGTTTTGAAGCCACTGCGATTTCATTAGCAATGAGGTAGCTAGATTTCACTGCAGCGTCACTGATGTCTCGGCTGTGAGTAAACACAGACTTGACCTACTTGCTCTGCCCTGTATAAACAGTTTGCTTGCTTAACACAATTGCTATTGCGCCATCCAGTGGACGAAATTGGAACAGCAGTTTATTTTATTGAAAAATTGCAGCGCATTTTTATACTTAAAAAAATCATCTCGCGGGCCGGATTAAACCCGTTTGCGGGCCTGATCCGGCCCGTGGGCCGGACGTTTGACACCCCTGATCTATATGGTTTAATATCTGTATGGTTTAATATATTTAATAGTTTAATATCTATATGGTTTAGACCAACACAATTTGATTTGATTCATCTGTATGGTTTAATATCTATATGGTTTAAAATCTATATGGTTTAATATCTTTATGGTTTAATATCTGTTTAGATTCATATCTATATACATTAAAATCTGTATGTTTTAATATCTAAATGGTTTAATATCTAAATGGTTTAATATCTATATAGTTTAATATCTATATAGTTTAATATCTGTATGGGTTAACATCTGGATGATTGAATATCTACCTGGTTTAATATCTATATCGTTTAATATCTATACAGTTTAATATCTATATCGTTTAATATCTGTATGGTTTAATATCTATATGGTTTAATATCTGTACGGTTTAATATCTATATAGTTTAACATCTGTACGGGTTAATATATGTACGGTTTAATATCTATATTATTTAATATATATATATAGTTTAATATCTATTTGGTTCAATATCTAAATGGTTTAATATATGTAAGGTTTAAAATCTGTATGGTTTAATATCTGTATGGTTGAAAATCCATGTAGTTTAATATCTGTATGGTTTAATATCCATGTGGTTTAATATCGGTATAGTTTAATATCTCTAAGGTTTAATATACTATATGTTTGGTGTAATATCTATATGGTTTAGTATCTGTATATTTTAATATCTACATAGTTTAATGTCTGTATGGTTTAATATCTGTATGGTTTAATATCTATATTGTTTAATATCTACATAGTTTAATATCTGTATGGTTTAATATCTGTATGGTTTAATATCTATATGGTTTAATATCTGTATGATTTAATATCTGTATAGTTTAATATCAGTATAGTTATATCTCTATGGTTTAATATACTATATGTTTGGTTTAATATCTACATGGTTTAATATCAATATAGTTTTAAGTCTGTATCACTTAATATCTACAGTGGGGGACAAAAGTATTTAGTCAGCCACCAATTGTGCAATTTCTCCCACTTAAAAAGATGAGAGAGGCCTGTAATTTTCGTCATAGGTAGACGTCAACTATGACAGACAAATTGAGGAAAAAAAATCCAGAAAATCACATTGTAGGATTTTTAATTAATTAATTTGCAAATTATGGTGGAAAATAAGTATTTGGTCACCTACAAACAAGCAAGATTTCTGGCTCTCACAGACCTGTAACTTCTTTTTTAAGAGGCTCCTCTGTCCTCCACTCGTTACCTGTATTAATGGCACCTGTTTGAACTTGTTATCAGTATAAAAGACACCTGTCCACAACCTCAAACAGTCACACTCCAAACTCCACTATGGCCAAGACCAAAGAGCTGTCAAAGGACACCAGAAACAAAATTGTAGACCTGCACCAGGCTGGGAAGACTGAATCTGCAATAGGTAAGCATCTTGGTTTGAAGAAATCAACTGTGGGAGCAATTATTAGGAAATGGAAGACATACAAGACCACTGATAATCTCCCTAGATCTGGGGCTCCACGCAAGATCTCACCCCGTGGGGTCAAAATGATCACAAGAACGGTGAGCAAAAATCCCAGAACCACATGGGGGACCTAGTGAATGACCTGCAGAGAGCTGGGACCAAAGTAACAAAGCCTACCATCAGTAACACACTACGCCGCCAGGGACTCAAAATCCTGCAGTGCCAGACGTGTCCCCCTGCTTAAGCCAGTACATGTCCAGTTCCGTCTGAAGTTTGCTAGAGTGCATTTGGATGATCCAGAAGAGGATTGGGAGAATGTCATATGGTCAAATGAAACCAAAATAGAACTTTTTGGTAAAAACTCAACTCGTCCTGTTTGGAGGACAAAGAATGCTGAGTTGCATCCAAAGAACACCATACCTACTGTGAAGCATGGGGGTGGAAACATCATGCTTTGGGGCTGTTTTTCTGCAAAGGGACCAGGACGACTGATCCGTGTAAAGGAAAGAATGAATGGGGCCATGTATCGTGAGATTTTGAGTGAAAACCTCCTTCCATCAGCAAGGGCATTGAAGATGAAACGTGGCTGGGTCTTTCAGCATGACAATGATCCCAAACACACCGCCCGGGCAACGAAGGAGTGGCTTCGTAAGAAGCATTTCAAGGTCCTGGAGTGGCCTAGCCAGTCTCCAGATCTCAACCCCATAGAAAATCTTTGGAGGGAGTTGAAAGTCCGTGTTGCCCAGCGACAGCCCCAAAACATCACTGCTCTAGAGGAGATCTGCATGGAGGAATGGGCCAAAATACCAGCAACAGTGTGTGAAAACCTTGTGAAGACTTACAGAAAACGTTTGACCTGTGTCATTGCCAACAAAGGGTATATAACAAAGTATTGAGAAACTTTTGTTATTGACCAAATACTTATTTTCCACCATAATTTGCAAATAAATTCATAAAAAATCCTACAATGTGATATTCTGGATTTTTTTTTCTCATTTTGTCTGTCATAGATGACGTGTACCTATGATGAAAATTACAGGCCTCTCATCTTTTTAAGTGGGAGAACTTGCACAATTGGTGGCTGACTAAATACTTTTTTCCCCACTGTACATAGTTTAATATCTGTATGGTTTAATATCTATATAGTTTAATATCTATATAGTTTAACCTCTACTGGATGGGTGTCCCGAAATCCGGACAGTTGCTGCACAATACAGATAATGTGACTACAATGACGTTGTAAACAAAAGCTAATTTTCATGGACGTATACAATACCAGTCAAAAGTTTTAGAACACCTACTCATTCAAGGGTTTTTCCTTTATTTTTACTATTTTCTACATTGTAGCATAATAGTGAAGACATCAAAACTATGAAATAACACATATGGAATCATGTAGTAACCAAAAAAGTGTTAAACAAATCAAAATATATTTTATATTTGAGATTCTTCAAATAGCCACCCTTTGCCTTGATGACAGCTTTGCACACTCTTGGCATTCTCTCAACCAGCTTCATGAGGTATTCACCTGGACTGCATTTCAATTAACAGGTGTACCTTCTTAAAAGTTAATTTGTGGAATTTATTTCCTTCTTAATGCATTTGAGCCAATCGGTTTTGTTGTGACAAGGTATGGGGGGGGGGGGGTAGTCCTATTTGGATAGTCCTATTTGGTAAAAGACCAAGTCCATATTATGGCAAGAACAGCTCAAATAAGCAAAGAGAAACGACAGTCCATCATTACTTGAAGACATGAAGGTCAGTCAATACGGAACATTTCAAGAACTTTGAAAGTTTCTTCAAGAGCAGTCGCAAAAACCATCAAGCGCTATGATGAAACTGGCTCTCATGAGGACCGCCACAGGAATGGAAGACCCAGAGTTACCTCTGCTGCAGAGGATAAGTTCATTATAGTTACCAGCCTCAGAAATTGCAGCCCAAATAAATGCGGGGACTGTGTGAATCAGGCCTTCATGGTCAAATTGCTGCAAAGAAACACCTACTAAAGGACACCAATAAGAAGAAGAGACTAGCTTGGGCCAAGAAACACGAGCAATGGACATTAGACCGGTGGAAATTTGTCCTTTGGTCTGGAGTAACCCAAAAAAAGTGTTAAACGAATCAAAATATATGTTATATTTGAGATTCTTCAAAATAGCCACCCTTTGCCTTGATGACAGCTTTGCACACTCTTGTCATTCTCTCAACCAGCTTCACCTGGAATGCTTTTCCAACAGTCTTGAAGGAGTTCCCACATATGCTGAGCACTTTTTGGCTGCTTTTCTTTCACTCTGAGGTCCAACTCATCCCAAACCATCTCAATTGGGTTGAGGTCGGGGGATTCTGGAGGCCAGGTCCTCTGATGCAGCACTCCATCACTCTCCTTCTTGGTCAAATAGCCCTTACACAGCCTTACACAGCCTGGAGGTGTGTTGGGTCATTGTCCTGTTGAAAAACAAATGATAGTCCCACTAAGCCCAAACCAGATGGGATGGCGTATTGCTGCAGAATGCTGTGGTAGCCATGCTGTTTAAGTGTGCCTTGAACTCAAAATAAATCATAGACAGTGTCACCAGCAAAGCACGCCCACACCATAACACCTCCTCCTCCATGCTTTACGGTGGGAAATATACATGCGGAGATCATCCATTCACCCACACCGCGTCTAACAAAGACACAGTGGTTGGAACAAAAAATCTCAAATTTGGACTCCAGACCAAAGGACAAATTTCCACCGGTCTGATGTCCATTGCTCGTGTTTCTTGGCCCAAGCAAGTCTCTTCTTCTTATTGGTGTCCTTTAGTAGGTGTTTCTTTGCAGCAAATGAAGGCCTGATTAACACAGTCTTCTCTGAACAGTTGATGTTGAGATGTGTCTGTTACTTGAACTCTGTGAAGCATATATTTGGGCTACAATTTCTGAGGCTGGTAACTCTAATGAACTTATTCTGTGCATCAGAGGTAACTCTGGGTCTTCCATTCCTGTGGCGGTCCTCATGAGAGCCAGTTTCCTCATTGCGCTTGATGGTTTTTGCGACTGCTCTTGAAGAAACTTTCAAAGTTATTGAAATGTTCCGTATTGACTGACCTTCATGTCTTAAAGTAATGATGGACTGTCATTATATATTCTTGCCATAATATGGACTTGGTCTTTTACTAAATAGGGCTATCTTCTGTACCTTGTCACAAAACAACTGATTGGCTCAAACGCTTTAAAGAAGGAAGGAAAGAAATTCCACAAATTTACTTTTATAAAGGCACGCCTATTCATTCAAATGCATTCCAGGTGACTACCTCATGAAGCGGGTTGAGAGAATGCCAAGAGTGTGCAAAGCTGTCATCAAGGCAAAGGGTGCCTTTATGAAGAATCTCAAATATAAAATATATTTGTTTGTGTCGAAATCCTGCACGGAGCCTTCACCGTGCGCTGCCACTTTAAGAGCGGATCAGGAAGGAGGAAACACCATGGCTACTCCCGCCTCCAGTAGTTGATCTAGAAGTGTTGGAGAGACTACCGAAAGATAGGGAGGGTGTTGATCCATCTGATTTGTTTAAGAGGCATCTGGATACTGTTTATCAGGATTTTGTGGCCATTTACACAGACGGTTCAAAAGATCCAAGGACAGGACGTACTGGGTCAGCGTTTGTAGTGCAGGAATGTGGGGTGGAAGTCAGGAAATGTATTACAGATCATCTGGCTGTATATATGGCGGAGCTGATGGCCATCCTGTTGGCCTTGCAGTGGGTGGAGCTGATGGCCATACTGTTGGCCTTGCAGTGGGTGGAGCTGATGGACATACTGTTGGCCTTGCAGTGGGTGGAGCTGATGGCCATACTGTTGGCCTTGCAGTGGGCGGAGCTGATGGACATACTGTTGGCCTTGCAGTGGGTGGAGCTGATGGCCATACTGTTGGCCTTGCAGTGGGTGGAGGAAGTTAAGCCAGACAGAGTAGTTATTTGTTCTGATTCATGTGCAGTGTTAATGAGTCTCCAGTCCTTTAGCTCACGTAGCAGACAAGACCTGCTTTATGAGGTGCTACAAACCCATGGCAGGATTAAACAGATGGGTATTCAGATAAGATTTACTTGGGTCCCAGCCCATGTGGGGGTGGAGGGGAACGAGGCAGTAGATGAACTGGCTAAACAAGCACTTAGTAGTGGGGATGTTGATGTTGTAGTTTCAATGAGCAAGGCAGAGGCAAAAAGCCTGATATATACAGTGATGGTGTAGAGATGGCAGGAGCAGTGGAATAGAGATAATAAGGGAAGGCATTTATTTCAAGTACAAACTGCAAGCCTGAAGTCAACAGCTAAGTTCTCTCTCTCTCTCTCTCTCTCTCTCTCTCTCTCTCTCTCTCTCTCTCTCTCTCTCTCTCTCTCTCTCTCTCTCTCTGTCTCTGTCTCTCTCTCTCTGTGTCTGTGTCTGTGTCTCTCTCTCTCTCTCTCTCTCTCTCTCTCTCTCTCTCTCTCTCTGTCTCTGTCTCTCTCTCTCTGTGTCTGTGTGTCTCTCTCTCTCTCTCTCTCTCTCTCTCTCTCTGTGTCTCTCTCTCTCTCTGTCTCTCTCTCTCCATCTCTCTCTCTCTTTCTCTCTCTCTCTGTCTCTCTCTCTCTCTCTCTCTCTCTCTCTCTCTCTCTCTCTCTGTGTCTCTCTCTCTCTCTCTGTCTCTCTCTCTCTGTCTCTCTCTCTCTTTCTCCTGTCTCCCCTCTCTCTCTCTCAATTCAATTCAATTGAAGGTCTTTATTGATAAATGTCATTATGTCTATATACAGTGTTGTAACAATGTGCAAATAGTTAAAGTACAAAAGGGAAAATAAATAAACATAAATATGGGTTGTATTTACAATGGTGTTTGTTCTTCACTGGTTGCCCTTTTCTTGTGGCAACAGGTCACAAATCTTGCTGCTGTGATGGCACACTGTGGTTTTTCACCCAGTAGATAAGGGAGTTTATCAAAATTTGGTTTGTTTTCAAATTCTTTGTGGATCGCTGTAATCTGAGGGAAATATGTGTCTCTAATATGGGCATATATTTCACAGGAGGTTAGGAAGTGCAGCTCAGTTTCCACCTCATTTTTTGGGCAGTGTGCACATAGCCTGTCTTCTCTTGAGAGCCAGGTCTGCCTACGGCGGCCTTTCTCAATAGCAAGGTTATGCTCACTGAGTCTGTACATAGTCAAAGCTTTCCTTAATTTTGGGTCAGTCACAGTGGTCAGGTATTCTGCCACTGTGTACTCTCTGTTTAGGGTCAAATAGCATTCTATTCTTCAAATAGCATGTTTTTTTTGTAAATTCTTTCCAATGTGTCAAGTAATTATCTTTTTGTTTTCTCATGATTTGATTGGGCCTAATTGTGTTTCTGTCCTGAGGGTCTGTTTGTGTTTGTGAACAGAGCCCCAGGACCAGCTTACTTAGGGGACTCTTCTCCAAGTTCATCTCTCTGTAGGTGATGGCTTTGTTATGGAAGGTTTGGGAATCGCTTCCTTTTAAGTGGTTATAGAATTTAACGGCTCTTTTCTGGATTTTGATAATTAGCGGGTATCGGCCTAATTCTGCTCTGCATGCATTATTTGGTGTTTTTCGTTGTACACGGAGGATATTTTTGCAGAATTCTGCATGCAGAGTCTCAATTTGGTGTTTGTCCCATTTTGTGAACTCTTGGTTGGTGAGCGGACCCCAGACCTCAGAACCATAAAGGGCAATGGGTTCTATAACTGATTTAAGTATTTTTAGCCAGATCCTAATTGGTATGTCGAATTTTATGTTCCTTTTGATGGCATAGAAGGCTCTTCTTGCCTTGACTCTCAGATCGTTCACAGCTTTGTGGAAGTTGCCTGTGCCGCTGATGTTTAGGCAGAGGTATGTATCGTTTATTGTGTGCTCTAGGGCGATGGTGTCTAGATGGAATTTGTATTTGTGGTCCTGGCAACTGGACCTTTTTTGGAACACCATTATTTTTGTCTTACTGAGATTTACTGTCAGGGCCCAGGTCTGACAGAATCTGTGCAGAAGATCTTTCCACCTGGCTACCCCTACCCCGGCCACCAGCTCTGCACCCTCCGCTGCAACATGCCCATGCCCTCCCCGCTTCTCCTTCACCCAAATTCAGGTAGCTAATGTTCTGAAAGAGCTGCAAAATCTGGACCCCTACAAATCAGCTGGGCTAGACAATCTGGATCCTTTCTTTCTAAAATTAGCCGCCGGAATTGTCGCAACCCCTATTACTAGTCTGTTCAACCTCTCTTTCATAACGTCTGAGATCCCCAGAGATTGGAAAGCTGCCGCGGTCATCCCCCTCTACAAAGGGTGTGACACTCTAGATCCAAACTGTTACAGACCTATATCCATCCTGCCCTGCCATTCGAAAGTATTTGAAAGCCAAGTTAACAAACAGATCACCGACCATTTAGAATCCCACCGTACCTTCTCCGCTATGCAATCTGGTTTTCCGAGCTGGTCATGTGTGCACCTCAGCCACGCTCAAGGTCCTAAACGATATAATAACTGTGATCGATAAAAGACAGTACTGTGCAGCTGTCTTCATCGACCTGGCCAAGGCTTTCGACTCCCGTCAATCACCACATTCTTATTGGCAGTCTAAATAGCCTTGGTTTCTCAAATGACTGCCTCGCCTGGTTCACCAACTACTTCTCCCAGCTCTGTTTGTGCGGTCTTGCCAACTCTGTAATTATCAAAGACATAAGACCGGGGTATTCAAATCTTACCCTATGAGGTGTGGACTACTGCTGCTTTTCTGTTCTACTGGATCATTCATTTCCCCCACCTGTTTGACGGAATGAATACACCCTTTTTTGTCCCAGGTCTAAATGAGTCCCTGATTAGAGGGGAAGAATGACACAAAGCAGTTCAACTGGCTTTGAGGTCCAGATCTGAATTTGAGGGACATAGGTGTTATGGCAAGACGGCACAAACGGATCTGGGACTCAGGCTAAGCATGGTCTACCTTGGTGTCAATGGGAACAAGTCAAGTAATGGCACATACATAGCCACTGTCTGTAGAGACCAGACTACAGCTAGACTGCCTAACACACTGTCTTATAAGACTGATTCTTCATATGTTGCTGCTGTTGTTTTGTTTTTAAACATGCTCTATGCCAGGGTTGGGATCAATTCCATTTAAATTCAGGAAGTACACTGAAATTCCAATTATATTCAATGAGGAAAATTTGGAAATGGAATTTGGTTTACTTTCTGAATTGACTGGAATTGAAATGGAATTGACCCCAACCCTGATGCTAACCCTGAGACATGGATGTAAGCTCCTATGGCATTACAGAAGGGTTAGCTTTATGTTGCAAGTAGTGAGTGAGTAGTGGGCGGCAGGTAGCTTAGTGAGCGTTGTGCCAGTAACCGAAAGGTCGCTGGTTCTAATCCCTGAGCCAACTAGGTGAAAAATCTGTCGATGTGCCCTTGAGCAAGACACTTAACCCTAATTGCTCCTGTAAGTCGCTCTGGATAAGTGCGTCTGCTAAATGACTAAAATGTCAAATGTTGTGTTTCAGTGCCTTTATGGTAGAATGTCATGTTGGTTGGGAGTTTCCGGACACCACCTCTCCTTCTCTTCAAGCCTGGCCGGCTCAACTAGCTCTCTGGGTTAGTGGACGGGTGAAGTCTAGATGGAATCCTTGGGACGTCCAACTCTGTCACCCCATTGAAGGTCGGGAGACTCATGGGCGGCGCACAATTGGCCCAGCGTCGTCCAGGGTAGGGGAGGGAATGGCCGGCAGGGATGTAGCTCAGTTGATAGAGCATGGCGTTTGCAACGCCAGGGTTGTGGGTTCGTTTCCCACGGGGGGCCAGTATAAAAAATATATATATATATATATGTATTCACTAAATGTAAGTCGCTCTGGATAAGAGCGTCTGCTAAATGACGTAAATGTAAATGTAAATGTAAGGTGAAATGTTAAGCAGTTAAGGTTAGGGTAAGGGTAAGGATAAGGGTTAGGGTTAGGGTTAGGGTTAGGGTTAGGGTAAGGGTTAGGGTAAGGGTAAGGGTTAGGGTAAGGATAAGGGTTAGGGTAAGGATAAGGATTAGGGTAAGGATAAGGGTTAGGGTAAGGATAAGGGTTATGTTTTAGGTATAGGGAAGTCCCAAGGATTGGATAGCACTAACCGTTAGTGGACAGCACTGGTTCCTGGCCTTAGAAGTTGATCAGGGTGGTTGGCAGGTTCCCAGATCACTCCCACAACGCACCACGGTCTGCAGACTCAGCTGCAGGTGTGGATAGGAGGGAGCCTAGAAGTCCACTTCACATAAAATAGTGTGTCTCTTTGCATTGAACTTAAAACACGCCCCCTATCAAACTGAGATCACTACAAATGAGTCTGTGCTGCTTCCATGTATTAAAGGTTCTGGATGTTGGCAATGAGGCCCTTTATCTACTGGCCCAGAGTCAGATGAAGCCCTTTATCTACTGGCCCAGAGTCAGATGAAGCCCTTTATCTACTGGCCCAGAGTCAGATGAGGCCCTTTATCTACTGGCCCAGAGTCAGATGAAGCCCTTTATCTACTGGCCCAGAGTCAGATGAAGCCCTTTATCTACTGGCCCAGAGTCAGATGAGGCCCTTTATCTACTGGCCCAGAGTCAGATGAAGCCCTTTATCTACTGGCCCAGAGTCAGATGAAGCCCTTTATCTATTGGCCCAGAGTCAGATGAGGCCCTTTATCTACTGGCCCAGAGTCAGATGAAGCCCTTTATCTACTGGCCCAGAGTCAGATGAAGCCCTTTATCTACTGGCCCAGAGTCAGATGAGGCCCTTTATCTACTGGCCCAGAGTCAGATGAAGCCCTTTATCTACTGACCCAGAGTCAGATGAAGCCCTTTATCTACTGGCCCAGAGTCAGATGAAGCCCTTTATCTACTGGCCCAGAGTCAGATGAAGCCCTTTATCTACTGGCCCTAAAAAATGTATGTCTCTGCGTCCAGTATGACGGAAGTTAGCCAATGCGAAGTAGCATTAGTGCAATGACTGGAAGTCCACAGGAACAACTAGCATGCTAGCTGTTCCCAGAGACTTCCAGTCATTTTGCTAAAGCTAATGCTATTTGTGGTCCTCTGTAGCTCTGCTGGTAGAGCACGGCGCTTGTAACGCCAAGGTAGTGGGTTCGATCCCCGGGACCACCCATACACAAAAATGTATGCACGCATGACTGTAAGTCGCATTGGATAAAAGCGTCTGCTAAATGGCTTATTATTATTATTATTATTATTATTAGTTCATTGTGTCAATTCGGAGGGCCTGTCCGAACCTCTTGCAGTCTCTATGGGGGTGCCACAGGGTTCAATTCTCGGGCCGACTCTATTCTCTGTGTATATCAATGATGTCGCTCTTGCTGCTGGTGACTCTCAGATCCACCTCTACGCAGACGACACCATTTTGTATACATCTGGCCCTTCACTGGACACTGTGTTAACACACCTCCAAACGAGCTTCAATGCCATACAACAATCCTTCAGTAGCCTCCAACTGCTCTTAAACACTAGTAAAACTAAATGCATGCTTGCACCCGCCCGCCCGACTAGAATCACTACTCTCGGCGGGTCTGACTTAGAATATGTGGACAACTACAAATACCTAGGGGTCTGGTGTTATGTGAATTTCTATCCCAATGTTTCAAAAATGAACTTATTACTCAGTCTGTATCCCAGAGGTTGTAAATCTCTAATAATCAGACCAAGCAGCCCAGCATACAATCATCAGGCTTTATTCATGAGAACGTTCTAAAACAAAATGGTCGTACAATATTTTTATATGCACAAATCAGAGAAAAAAATAATCCCTCCCCTCTTTAGGCGGGCTGTAGTTTTCCACTGGAAAACTGCTCTCCTGACCATCATGTCACACACACACACACACACACAAGCCTAACAGTTTCTCTACTCCCTAAATTCCTCAGTTATCTTGGTTTCTCAGTTCTCCTTGTCCTTTGTTGTCTGGCCTAACTCTTACTCACATTGCTAAATAGTAACACAATGTCATATTCTTTACTGCTCCTACACTCACACATTCTAACACATTTCACACAGTTTCAGGGTGTAATAATTAGTCATTAATAATTAATCTATCAATCCACCCTTTGACTAAATATTACACACATACTCACAAAATATATGTTGTTATAAAATGAATCACACACATTGAAGCATATAAGTTGATTTGCGTATAAAAACATAAAAAATTGTCTCATTCAATACAGGTTCGTCAGGGTTACCCCATGATTAAAAGCGTAACGTTACTCTTTAGCAATGGTACCTAACCTGTTTACCCACTATCTGGAAACAACAGTCTAAGCCTATAGTGAAGAACATTTGCTTCATCACATCCTGCAATATTGATTAATTAGTACATCACACTCAAAACAAGACTTTAATACACAAAAATCATTACAATAACTTTTAACTAGAGATTTATAGTTCTAGGTAAACATCCAGTCTCAAACTATCTGAATCGTCGTTGTCCTCCACCAAGCCTGGTGGATCATATTCTTCATTCCCGGAGTCCGGGATTGGGCCGTATCTCACCATCTGCTGTGATGCTGCATTCTCCAACGCCTTGCTCACAAACCCTCGGACACAGGGAATAAGACAACATCCACAAAGAACAAGCATACCCATAGACGCGATTGCCGCGCCTAAAATAGTTACAACAATAGTTTTCCCATTCACCAAACATTTGATCAAACCAACCAGTCATTGATGTATTCACCCCCCAGTTCTCAGCCCATTCTTTAATTAATGCAGTGAGACCTGCCAGCGCTCTAGTTACTGTACCATCTGGGGCTGTATTGTTGGGGATAAACATACAACAATGACCTCCCACCATCTTGCAAATCCGCCCTTCTCTGCTAAAAGCATTTCGAGAACCAAACTATTCTGCAGGTCATGAGTGAGGTGGCGGATAGTTGGCCTGAGATTCTCTTCACTGCATCCCCTGTCTAATTAACTAACCTTTGTAGATGTAATTAATCCAGTCAACATTTTTATCAATTGTAACCCACCAGAAAAACAGTGTTGTAAACCCTTCTCCAATTTGATCTGTGATTTGCATTACTTTGGTATCTATAACATTGATAATCTCTGGGTTTCATGGTGAATTGGGGTGCCTTAGTATTATCCTTTTTAAGAGTGGTTATTTTAATATCAGAACAATTAGGTGAGGTTTGGTTTGATCCCAAATCTATCACACAAGAGAACATGGTCTGAGGCATAGGTGCAGTTACAAGGGTTGGCCTACCTGTTGAACAGGCATAACAATTAGTTTGACCCAACACCCTAGCTGTGTAGTTCATCCACCTTACCCAAAAGTTCTCATTTGAAATTCCTTCTACTTCTCCTTGGTTCATTTCCTGCAAGAGGAATTATTCTACCCTTGGTGGTTTAGTGCTATTTAGGATTCCTTCTGAGGGCCTTCCAAGGGGTATTAGACTAGTTTTTTGGTACCTCTGGTGATAACATTGGATCTACCTGCTGATCTGTCTCGGATGTGGAAGATTCATTTTTCGCAGGCAGGCAGGCAGGCAGGCAGGCAGGCAGGCAGGCAGGCAGGCAGGCAGGCAGGCAGGCAGGCAGTTAGGCAGGCAGGCAGGCAGGCAGGCAGGCAGGCAGGCAGGCAGGCAGGCAGGCTATTTCATGTTCTGAGGCAGCATATCAGACACAAGACAGACTGCCTGCCTGCCTGAAGGTGAGTAAAGACAGGCTACATCATCATGGTTCAGAGGAGGGTGAGTAAAGACAGGCTACATCATCATGGTTCAGAGGAGGGTGAGTAAAGACAGGCTACATCATCATGGTTCAGAGGAGGGTGAGTAAAGACAGGCTACATCATCATGGTTCAGAGGAGGGTGAGTAAAGACAGGCTACATCATCATGGTTCAGAGGAGGGTGAGTAAAGACAGGCTACATCATCATGGTTCAGAGGAGGGTGAACGAGTGTGCTGCATACTTCCTTAAAAGACCGCTTGAAAAACAAGAAAAAAGCGGCAATAGTATTGTTTGTCCATTTTGAGACGCCGTAGCCAATTTACACTTTCTCAAAATAATCTTAGTCTTAGATCTTCGTTGCACAATTTTACAAAAGGCACTTAATTGAAGATCTGCCCCGAAATCATCAACACAGGCCCAATAGTTCCTTGCTATGTCATATTGCATAATTGACTTTACCGTTATCACCAGTTCCGTTTTACATTTATCATGGGTTCGTTTAATTCCCCATCGGTGTACTGCGTCCATTCCATTCTCATAGTATGTTCCCCAGGTATGTTTAAACACCCTTGCCCAAGGACATGAGCGTTCCCCAGTGCAAATGTATTTACCATACCTTCTAGGACCTAACTTTCTTGTACACGCCCCCTTCTTACCAAAGCCCCCAAAACCTCCTATCTCTTCATGGGAGAAGTCAAATGGTATCTTGAATCCCCCATCTTGTCCTAAACTGACTTTAACTATTAAAATAATCATTCCCCCAATAGTCTTTCTTGGTTTCAGTATTTCTACAAGATCGAATCAGTGCATCATTTCCCTGTTTAGGTTGACCTGGATTAATCCATAATATGGTTAACATGATGATGCAGCTCAGAGTCCCCCAAAATCTCCAAAACCGCCATCCCAATCCTGTCCCTGACCCACCTGCCTGGTACTTCCCCATACCCACACCTCTATAAACACCCCACAGTGATGAAAGGTCGGGGTAGGGTTTCTTTGTTAACAGAGTTTACCCCCGAACCCTAGTGGGTCAGTTCTTCTCTTTAACTCTGTGTGTGTTCAATGGTGTTGGTATGTGGGCCTACCTTTTTGCAGTGGGTAACGTGGACCCAAGTGGCTCTCTCAGCTATTCTTATAGCGAAGGCAGTTACCAATAGGACTTGGTATGGTCCCTCCCAGCGTGACTGCTTTCAATCCTTTTTCCTCAACGATTGGATCCACACCCAGTCTCCAGGTTATATACTATAAATCACCTTCTCCTTTAATTCTCCTGTAGGACACAAATTCTTAGACATACGGTTAACGAACAATTTTCTCATGTGTTCTGCTAGTGTATTCTCTAGTTCTATGTCGGCCTGTCTGGTCCTGCCAACTGTGGCATTCTGTAAGGTCTTCCAAACACTTTCTCAAAGGGGGATAACCCATCTTTATCTGGGGTTACTCTAAATTTCTTCCCTTCACTCTGTGATAACTCTATAAAATCCATTTCCAATTGCTGGAAAGGGTACTTAGCCGGAGGATACTCACCCTGAGGTGCCCTTTGTCTGCCCTGGTGATTATTTTGAGCACAGATAACACATCTTGAACAAAAGTTTTTTTTAAAAATAATTAGTAATCCCATATGCAACAAAGTGTTGTCTAATCTGCTCTACCATCCATCCCTCATTTTGACACATGTCACTGCCCATGTGTCAATATTACCACCTACCTAAACAATCACTTAGGTAATGTTGGTAATTTATCATCCAATTGCCATCCCTTATTTATTTTTGAGACTGTCCCTTGCTTCTTTATTGCTCCTATCTTCCTGATCTCATTACTAAATAAATGATCTAGGTAATAGCTGTTTCGCATTAGATTGTGCCTTCCTCTGATTACTGCAGTTCATTGCATTAATTTAGTTTCAAATACCATGTCAAGGCCAGGCGTAGGTGTGGTGTGGAATCAATTGCAGGATGCAGATGCAAGTCCAAAAACACTTTAATAAAGTCCACAGAAACAACGGCTAAAAACAGAGCCGGTTGAACAAGGGAAAAATAAACGCACTCAGCGTAAAAGTACAACAAACGCACAACGTGCGGACTCTCTAACAACATAGAGCACAAACTGACTGGCAACACCTGCTGACATAGAACAACTACACACAACCACAAGACAGAAACAACGAGAACTTAAAGGACACATAATCAAGATGAAATGAGCAACAGGTGTAACAAATCAGACCAAACCAAACACACACAGACACAACGAACGGTGGCAGCTAGTACTCCGGGGACGACGACCGCCGAAGCCTGCCCGAACAAGGAGAAGGAGCAGCCTCGGCCGAAACCGTGACATACCAACTTGTTGTTTATTAAAGCATAATAAAAATTTAATTTAAAGGACAACATTTGATAATACCTCAACTTACTTCTATCCCGTAAAGTAATCCAAGATTAGTACAATTTACTAGCAACAGGTATCCCTCATTCAGGGAAAGCTCTTTCTCTCTTCTGTTGTTTTATGGTTCAAATCATATATATTATTACCAAATTATAATCTTCTTCACACTTTTCACAGTATTATAAATTACCCTCAACTTGGTAAAATAAACTATCTTAAAGTCCTCCTCTCATGCCTTTAGAATTACCAGTGTGGATGATTAATTAACACCAGAAAGTCAAAACAGAGTTCAGAGGCAATTTAAATTATTAAACAAACTGTTCCATCCCATAGTATACTAAACATTACCATCATTCTAAATATTTCATAAATATTACTTATCCCAAGTGTTCATTAAGTCCTCATGACATGTATTCTCATAAGAAATTATATATACCCTAAACTCAGTCAAAACAGAAAAACTCCATAAAATTCACTGTGTGTGCTCCTTTAAGACTTATCACCTTTTGACCTGTTGAAAACCCCCTAAAATGTAAATAACAACCCTTTATAAACATCATACTAGGTGTGTTGTTTTTTATTTGAAAAACCCAATTGAAAAACAACAACCAAAAATAGCCAGGTCCCACTTAATTTGGTAGCTCACTTTTACAACCTAAATACTGCCTAACTTCACTACTGCTCCCCCTAGCCCTGGGCAACTGTCACGATCGTCAGTGAGAGAGGAGGACCAAGGCGCAGCGTTGAATGCAAACATATTTATTATAGGAATGATCACACGAACAAAACAACAAAACGAAAACGTGACGTCCCTGGTTACATACACAAACCAACACGGAACAAGAAACCACAAATAATGAATGCCTAACGGCTACCTAAGTATGACTCCCAATCAGAGACAACGAGCTACAGCCGTCTCTGATTGGGAGCCACCCTGGCCAACATAGATATACAACAACTAGAACATAAACAAATGAAAACTCACACCCTGGCTCAACATACTAGAGTCCCCAGAGCCAGGGCGTGACAGTACCCCCCCCTAAAGGCGCGGACTCCGACCGCGCCAACCAAATACAACAGGGGAGGGACCGGGTGGGCACTCCGCCTCGGCGGCGGATCCGGCTCCGGACATGACCCCCACTCCTTCTCTAACCCCCCAAAGTACCTCTGGTCCGGTCTGGCCCTGCTGACCAGAGCTGAACTGAACACTGGTGGAGCAGATTGCTCTAGCTCCGGCGTGACGCAGCACCTGACCGGTGCCGGACCCGCCACCGGTGGAACAGGCACGGGCCGTGCCGGACTGACGACGCACACCACTGGCTTGGTGTGGGGAGCAGGAACGGGCCGAGCCGGGCTGACGAAACGCACCACTGACTTGGTGCGGGGAGCAGGAGCGGGCCGGACCAGGCTGACGAAGCGCACCACTGACTTGGTGGGGGGAGCAGGAACGGGCCGTGCCGGGCTGACGACGTGCACCACTGACTTGGTGCGGGGAGCAGGAACGGGCCGGACAGGGCTGACGAAACGCACCACAGACTTGGTGCGGGGAGCAGGAATGGGCCGGACTGGGCTGGCGACGCGCACCACAGACTTGGTGCGGAGAGCAGGAACGGGCCGGACAGGGCTGACGAAACGCACCACTGACTTGGTGCGGGGAGCAGGAATGGGCCGGGCCGAGCTGGCGATGCGCACCGTAGACTTGGTGCGAGTGGCAGGAACAGGCCGGACCGTACTGGGAACACACACCACTGGCCCTACGTGGGGATCAGGAACAGGCCGGACCGGACTGGCATCACACGCCAGTACCTCTCGCCGTGCCTCTACATCTTCCACCCCCTCTTCGACCAGTGGCCCCCGTAACCTGGCGGCCTCCTCTGCCAATCCGCTGGGCCGCTCTGCCGCGGTCTCCTGCTGGCCCGTCGTCCACGGCGTTAGCCCCCCCCTAAAAATGTTCTGGGCGTCTCCCCTACCCGTGGACCAGGTCTCCATGTCCCTCGCCAGCCTTTCGCCCTTCTGCCACAAGGTCAAGCCCTTCTCTTCCTCACTCGGCTTGACCCAGTCGAGGAGGCGAAGGAGATCTGTTAGGGATCTCCCTGGCGATGGCTCCTGGACACGCTGCTTGGTCACATCTTGGTGGTTTCTTCTGTCACGATCGTCGGTGAGAGAGGAGGACCAAGGCGCAGCGTTGAATGCAAACATATTTATTATAGGAATGATCACACGATCAAAACAACAAAACGAAAACGTGACGTCCCTGGTTACATACACAAACCAACACGGAACAAGAAACCACAAATAATGAATGCCTAACGGCTACCTAAGTATGACTCCCAATCAGAGACAACGAGTTACAGCCGTCTCTGATTGGGAGCCACCCTGGCCAACATAGATATACAACAACTAGAACATAAACAAATGAAAACTCACACCCTGGCTCAACATACTAGAGTCCCCAGAGCCAGGGCGTGACAGCAACATTCCAATGAGATAAGCGAATCTCTTTCTCCTGGAAGAGAAATTATACATTTTGTTAACCTTCAATTGCCATCAGTAATCGAAAGATGGTAAGTACCCACAAAACATGATACAGATATCCCCAGTCCTAACTCATCAATAATCGTTTGTATTATCTTAATTCCTCATAACTAATCCATAAAACCACTCAAACTTCCTTGAGTATATAATGATTATGTTTAATTGATTACCCTTCAGATCATATCCTCTTTAAATCTCACAATGATTATTGAACCCCTAAATCTGCTCCATATGATCCCATATCAAATGATCCCATTATCGTTTATTTGATCAACACCTTAGGAAAATCTGTTTCCCCTTCTATTGTTCCTGTCACCCTTCTTAATGTCATATTTCACTAATTTGCCAATATAATCCCTTACTTCATATAAGTAAGCAGTGATATTTTATTCCAGGCATCTATTAAAAAAAAAATTGATACGTTGTCTCCTACTGTCCCTTAACATATACTGTAGGGGATTTCCCTCAATCCTGGGGAAAAAACAAAAACAAAAAACTCCCCCCTCAGAACACATCAGATAACTCCACGTGTCATTAAATTCACTAAACCTATAAATAACAAACCCATAACCACCTTCCGGTAATCTACTGATTTAAACTTGTTGCATATTTATTAAAATATAAACCTATTGTTTAATAAATCCACTGTTTGCATTGAACACATCTCTCAATCTCTCTAGGTATTGACTAATAGTCTCACTGTCTCCCTGCTTACACTCGTGGATTTTGGAGAAGTCGGCATGTCTGTGATAATATTCTCTCAGATTATCACAGAGTTGTGCCAATTTATCTCCATAAGCCCCTCCTTCTGCCCACTCTAGAACCGGCGCATTCCCATCTCCGGGAACCCAGTTTCCTCTCACTGCCGCCCAGTCCTTCAACACTATCTGTCTGACTGCCCTCTCTAGTTCCCCTGTATTCAGCTTAAAGCTGGCGGTCAGCCCTTCCATATCTCTTCTGAACTGGTGTGCCCCCGTCTTAGGGTGGGGTATCCCTTCCACTGCTCTCACTACATCTCTCTGCTTTGTTTACTAAATCCTGGCATTAGTAAATTCTATCCACACACCACCAAAAACGAATAACATATTTGCATACACATAACTAGAAAGCATGAATTTAATACCATTCTTGCTTAAACAATGCAATTCAACCTTTCTCAAATCTAATTACCTCTGTTATCAACTAAACTTATAGCCACCTCTTATGAAACCCCCAATCTGTCATTGTTTAGAATACAGCAGATATAGCTAACTGTCCTTTCTAAGTAGGCTACAAATAACACCAAATACATGCCGTAGTTGACCAGCATATATTGAATTTATCTCCATAGTATTAATATCCAATGTAGTGATTGACGTTCCTTAATCGAAACCCTAAATTGGCTTTGTACAATATTATATTAATTATGTCTCACCCATGACATATGTCTACGTTTGGGTGAGCAAGTTAATATATAATTATTATTCCAATTATTATTTTATGAAGTCTCTAGCCTCTCATTCAAGATGGAAAATCCCCATCATCAAATATACTCCCAGCAGAACAAAAAAAAAAAAAAAAGACTGTGATTTCCAGGACACTGCCCCTTTGTTTCTGGCCTCACTATCTCCCCGAGAGTTGGCCCTCCCTTAAGTTCTCTCCCAATCTGCTCTTGGTAAACTGCAAACCTTTTATTGCTTCTGGTTTCATAGGGTATTGCTTCTGATATGGCCTATGATTAGATTTGGGTATCACCTGTACTGGAATTACCCCTTTTATTAATCCTACGTCTGCTGGACCCCGGGACCACAAATGCTCTGGAACTTTTTTTAAGTCTGACTCCTGTTATTCTGTCAACAGGTATTCCTCTCCTCAGTATCTGCTATTCTCATCTAAATGTACTCCGGGAACTGAATTGGCTCTCCAATTCAATTTCCGACGATACCTATCTGTGGATGGGCTGTGTTGATCTCCACTCACAATATTGACCCAATCAGTGATCCTCTTACCCTTGGATACCCACTGGCCCATGTCTTTCCAGTCCTCTGCTGGCTCCTTTGCTAGGGACACATGTGGGCTCCATATTTCCCTGAACAGTCTCTGACTTTGGGGCCCTAGTTCCACCTCCACTGCTGCGTGGGTGTTGTCATAGTGAAACCATTTCAAGGCTATAGTCCTTTCTGTGGTTTTAAATAATGCTTCCTCATAGATTGCATCTGGACCTGGGTGTTGGTTATACCAGAGAGTACAGTGTAGGTCATCTGGGGACATTTTAGTGGGGCCTGGTACTACATCATCAGCAAGTTCCATCAAGTTTCGGGGAATATCAGTTATTCCCTCCCTTAACAAATCTTGACTATACCAATAACATGGCTCCCCTTCCCCACAGACCACCATATTGTCTCTGACTATGTGTGCTTTCATTCCCCTCTCAGTGGAAATGACGGCCACATTCAATTTAGTCATTACATCACGTCCTAGTAAATTTACCGGACACAGCTTAGATATCAGGACGGGTATGGTTGCCTCTCCTCCTGATTGGTCATGTTTTAGGGTTATTGGGGCTGATAACCTTTCAATAAATTGATGACCAGAGGCAGATCGCACTATGATTTTCTCCCCATCAATCCTGACGCCATCTGGCTTGTCTGTTGCACAGATTGCTGTCCTGCAGGCTCCCGTATCACAAAGGAATTAAATGTTCTTACCCATTACTGTCTATGTCAAATAAGGTTTCTGTTCCTGTTGAAGTGCTAAGTCAATAGTAGCCAATTCAAACACCTCACAATTTGGATCAATGGGTTCCGTAGTCTCCCCCTCACTAGAGTCTACTCTTTCTCCCTCAAGGACTAGTCACGCCTTATCTTCCTCTTCCTCACGCTCAGAGCTGGGAAATAGACGTCTGTTAGGCTTCTCTCTTTTTTCTTTCTTTCCTTTTCCTTTGGGCATTGAAAAGAGTTATGGCCTGTCTTACCACAGTATCTGCATGGGGCCTCACACTCTCTGGCGAAATGCCCTCCTTTGTTACAGTTGAAGCATCAACCTCCCCCGTTGTAGCCTTCACTTTTCCCTGCCTTTACCCGCTATTTCCCCAAGAGTGGCCATTAGGTACTCTGCTCCTTTCTGCTCTTTCTTGGCTCTGTCCTGTCTGTTATTCTGCTCATGATGAATTGCATATCGTTTAACCTCAGCTAGCGATGCCACCCCCCCAAACCACCAAAGTCCTTTTAATGGTTCTGCTTATCTCTGGTCTCATTCCACTGAGGAATGCTATCTTTAATTGCTGATGGTAGGGCGTATCATTCCCCTGTCTCTGGTCTGGTTCGGGTATGCCACTGTTTACGTTAAACACATATTTAACTCTCTCTAAGTACTGGCTGACAGTCTCACTATCCTCTTGTTTACACTCATGTGCTTTAGAGAAGTCTGCATGACGATGGTAATGTTCTCTGAGGCTATTACACAATTCAGTTATTTTCCCAACATAATCTCCGTGATCGGCCCATGGCAAAAGTGTCCTCTGGGCATCCCCTGAAACCCACTGCCCTCTAACGGCAGCCCAAACCTTACTATTCCTGTTTTGGGGTGGGTCATTCCTTCTACCGCTCTGGTCACGTCCTCTGTGTTCATGGCTTGTCTGCTAAATGGCATATTATTATTATTATTATTATTATTACTGTATACATCTAAGGTTGCTGGGGCCCCTTTCATTCCCCGCCAATAGATTAGGTAAGGCTATCAGTGGGTACTGGCCCCCTCCTACTCTCTCTCTCTCTCTCTCTCTCTCTCACTGCTTCTTTCTCCTTTAAACACCTTATGTATCTGTTTAAGCATGGATTCGAGTTTATCTGCGTCCAGACGTCCCTCAAAACCATACCTCTCCCTCCACCTGGTTACATAATGGAGATTTCTTCTATCCCTGGATTCCATAAATCTCTCATCTCTGGTTCCCGGGACCTCCTTGTAGGGTTTGCTTCCCATATTGGCAGGACTCTTTGATCGTCCTGTACCCAAAACTTTGAACAATTACTTTATGGCTTTTACCAAATTCCTGAATCTCACCTTTATTTGAATTTAGATTACTTCCAACTTTCTAATAATTGTTTTTGTCACTTTAACTGAGTTGTTAGGTATTAAATAATATTTACAATTTTGCTTTTAATGATTTATTCGATCTTTAATTAATTAGTTTCTTCCTCAAAATAGTACGGTAATTTGGTAAAAAGCCAATTTGACATTTGCTCAATACATTGTTTTCACTGAGGAAATGTAAGAGTCTGCTGTTAATGATAATGCAGAGGATTTTCCAAAGATTGCTGTTGACGCATATCCCACGGTAGTTATTGGGGTCAAATTTGTCTCCACTTTTGTGGATTGGGGTGATCAGTCCTTGGTTCCAAATATTGGGGAAGATGCCAGAGCTGAGGATGATGTTAAAGAGTTTAAGTATAGCCAATTGGAATTTGTGGTCTGTATATTTTATCATTTCATTGAGGACACCATCAACACCACAGGACTTTTTGGGCTGGAGGGTTTGTATTTTGTCCTATAGTTCATTCAATGTAATTGGAGAATCCAGTGGGTTCTGGAAGTCTTTAATAGTTGATTCTAAGATTTGCATTTGATCATGTATATTTTTGCTGTTTGTTCTTTGTTATAGGGCCAATAAGATTGGAGAAGTGGTTTACCCATACATCTCCGTTTTGGATAGATAGCTCTTCGTGTTGTTGTTTGTTTAGTGTTTTCCAATTTTCCCAGAAGTGGTTAGAGTCTATGAATTCTTCCATCACATTGAGCTGATTTCTGACATGCTGTTCCTTCTTTTTCCGTAGTGTATTTCTGTATTGTTTTAGTGATTCACCAGAGTGGGCACAGGTTTTCTGGGGCTCTATGTTTTTGGTTGGATATGTTTCTCAATTTCTTTCTTAGGTTTTTGCATTCTTCATCAAACCATTTACATTTTACATTTTGTGTCATTTAGCAGACACTCTTATCCAGAGCGACTTACAGTTAGTGCATACTTTATTTATATTTTTCATACTTGCCCCCCGTGGGAATCGAACCCACAACCCTGCCGTTGCAAACGCCATGCTCTACCAACTGAGCTACATCCCTGCCGGCCATTCCCTCCCCTACCCTGGACGACGCTGGGCCAATTGTGTGCCGCCCCATGGGTCTCCCGGTCGCGGCCGGCTACGACAGAGCCTGGATTCGAACCAGGATCTCTAGTGGCACAGCTAGCACTGCGCCACTCGGGAGCCATTTGTCACTGTTGTTACTTTTCTTCGGTTTTCGGTTAGAGATTTTTAGATTTGATAGGGAAGCTGAGAGGTCAAATATACTGTTTAGGTTTTCTACTGCCAAGTTTACACCTTCACTATTACATTGGAACGTTTTGTCCAGGAAGTTGTCTAAAAGGGATTGAATTTGTTGTTGCCTAATTGTTTTTTGGTAGGTTTCAACACTACTTTCCTTCCATCTATAGCATTTCTTAATATTATTCAGTTCCTTTGGCTTTGATGCCTCATGATTGAGTATTGCTCTGTTCAAGTAGACTGTGATTTTGCTGTGATCTGATAGGGCTGTCAGTGGGCTGACTAAACGCTCTGAGAGACTCTGGGTTGAGGCCAAGAGATGAGCTATAGGTGTACCTACCATAGGAGTCCCCTCGAAGCCTACCATTGACTATGTACATACCAAGCATGCGACAGAGCTGCAGGAGTTGTGATCCATTTTTTTTGGTTATGTTGTCATAGTTGTGCCTAGGGGGGCATATGGGGGAGGGAATGCTGTCACCTCCAGGTATGTGTTTGTCCCCCTGTGTGCTGAGGGTGTCAGGTTCTTGTCAAGTTCTGGCATTTAGGTCGCCACAGACTAGTACATGTCCCTGGGCCTGGAAATGGTTGATCTCCCCCTCTAGGATGGAGAAGCTGTCTTCATTAAAGTATGGGGATTCTAGTTGGGGGATATGCTGTTGAAGTCGGAAGTTTACATACATTTAGGTTGGAGTCATTAAAACTTGTTTTTCAACCACTCCACAAATTTCTTGTTAACAAACTATAGTTTTGGCAAGTCGGTTAGGACATCTACTTTGTGCATGACACAAGTAATTTTTCCAACAATTGTTTATAGACAGATTATTTCACTTATAATTCACTGAATCACAATTCCAGTGGGTCAGAAGTTTACATACACTAAGAAGCTTTAGAAGCTTCTGATAGGCTAATTGAAATAATTTCAGTCAATTGGAGGTGTACCTGTGGAAGTATTTCAAGGCCTACCTTCAAACTCAGTGCATTTTGCTTGACTTGATGAGAAAATCAAAAGAAATCAGCCAAGACCTCAGAAAAGAAATTGTAGACCTCCACAAGTCTGGTTCATCCTTGGAAACAATTTTCAAACACCTGAAGGTACCACGTTCATCTGTACAAACAATAGTATGCAAGTATAAACACCATGGGACCACGCAGCCGTCATACTCAGTGCATTTTGCTTGACTTGATGAGAAAATCAAAAGAAATCAGCCAAGACCTCAGAAAAGAAATTGTAGACCTCCACAAGTTTGGTCTCCCAAGTGGCGCAGTGGTCTAAGGCACTGCATCGCAGTGCTAGCTGTGCCACTAGAGATCCTGGTTCGTATCCAGGCTCTGCTGTAGCCGGCCGCAACCGGGAGACCAATGGGGCGGCGCACAATTGGTCCAGGGTAGGGGAGGGAATGGCCGGCAGGGAGGTAGCTCAGTTGGTAGAGCATGGCGTTTGCAACGCCAGGGTTGTGGGTTCGATTCCCACGGGGGGCCAGTATGAAAAAAAAAAAAAAGAAGAATGTATGCACTAACTGTAAGTCGCTCTGGATAAGAGCGTCTGCTAAATGACGTAAATGTAATACCGCTCAGGAAGGAGACGCGTTCTGTCTCCTAGAGATGAACGTACTTTGGTGCAAAAAGTGCAAATCAATCCCAGAACAACAGCAAAGGACCTTGTGAAGATGCTGGAGGAAACAGGTACAAAAGTATCTATATCCACAGTAGAATGAGTCCTGTATCGACATAACCTGAAAGGCCGCTCAGCAAGGAAGAAGCCACTGCTCCAAAACCTCCATAAAAAGCCAGACTACGGTTTGCAACTGCACATGGGGACAAAGATCGTACTTTTTTGAGAAATGTCCTCTGGTCTGATGAAACAAAAATAGAACTGTTTGGCCATAATGACCATCGTTATGTTTGGAGGAAAAAGGGGATGCTTGCAAGCCGAAGAACACCATTCCAATCTATTTTGTGAAGTGCACCAGTCCCTCCTTTAGGGTCCGGGCGAAGGTGTGACGACCCTCCCACTCTGTCTGCCGTATTCTCTCTTTGCTCTTGTTTCCTTATTAGGATGCCGGTGGGCGGAGTTGGGAGGGTCGTCAGCTACTTGGGAAACACCTGGGCCGGGTGTGTCCCAGCATAAATGGACCTCTTCCACATTCATTGGGGAGACTCTCTCCAGGCAGATACTTTGATTTTGGTTGTGATATTTTTGTGGCCTTTTTGGGTTGATTGCTTTGGCACTTCTCAACACTTTTCTATATTACATTTATGCAAGCAAACACTCACTTACACTACTGATTACTGATTACACACCCCATTGTTATTTCAGTTAGTTTACTTTAATTAATAAATATATACTTTGAGTACTCCTTGTCTCCACGTGTCTCCCTTTTGTTACGAACTTGAGCCGGTTCGTGACAAGTGGGGGCTCGTCTGGGATATTGAACTGGTTGTGTTTGGGAGAACGTGGAGTTAATGTCCAATTCTGTAGTTTTTTTTTTGGTAAATTTTGTTAGTTTGGTTGAGTTTGATAGGCCCAGTATTGGTTGTCTTTGGGTTGTGTACTGCGTTGGAGAGAATACATTGGTTAGTTTCCAGTCCCTGCCCAGCTTGGAAACTCTTGCTCTACTCGCTGTTGGGACATCGGGCTGAGGAGGTGAGTACAATCGGCTGTGTACCTCAGTGGGAGATTGGGTAGGGTAGTGACATTTGCTACCCGGAGCTATAGCTTTTCCCCTGATAGGCTTAGTGACGTGTTTTGTTTTGGGATACGTTGGGCATGGTTAAATGTTTGTTATTTTTGTGTGGTGTCTGTGGACTGAGCAGTTGTCTCGGGGGCACATCCGTGGCTTGGGGGAATCTACCAGCGTGCTGGGGGGTTTAATTCCTTGCCAGCGGGCTACAGTGCGTAATTACCCACCGCGAATCTGCACGAAGACTAGGGTTGAGTTATTGTAGGTTTTGGGGAAGCTCCATATCCCAGCTCTTTTCTGTGGTGCTCGGTGTGATTGTCATTTCTCTTGTGTCTGGTGTGCTCAGCAGAGGGGTTGAGCAAGATTACTATGATATATATATATTTATTTATTTTCCTGATTATGGCGTCTAATGTAGACGAGTTCATTCGCTTTCCATCAGAAGAACTGTTAGAATTATGTACTAAAGAACAGCTGTTGAAGGTTGCTGAATACTACAAGGTTGAAATTAGTGATAAACGCCTAAAAAATTCTATTAGGTTAATATTGAAGGCCAATTTGATGGAGAGTGGTATTCTGGATGTTACCACTGGGGCAGCCTCTGCTGAGGACACGTTGTCTCCCCGATATGTTACAATGACCGCTCCATCGGTTAGTCATAGTGGTCTTCTTTTTGAACAGCAGAAAGAACTGCTTCTGTTACAGCTAGAGCATGAAAAAAATGGACAAAGAGCTAAAATGGAGCATGAACAAGCTAAAATGGAGCATGAACAAGCTAAAATGGAGCATGATCGTGTAAAATATGAAAGGGAATTGGAATTTAAACAGGATATGGAGCGTGCTAAAATTAAGCTGCAACAAGAGCGACTAGAGTTGGTTAGGGAAGGAAAGCTCTCAGGGGAGAGTTTGCTCTGGGAAGGTGACCCAGAGTTACCTAGGGGTCGTTCCTCTTTTGGTCGTAATCCAGACACATTTGATATTGTTGGGAATTTACGGTTGTTGCCCCAGTTTAATGAAAAGGACCCGGAGACATTCTTTTCGTTGTTTGAGCGTGTTGCTGACGCTAGGAGTTGGCCTGATTCTGATCGCACTTTGATGTTGCAGTGTGTGCTGACTGGTAAAGCGCAAGAAGCATATTCAGCTCTTAGTGTAGCAGACAGTGTTAGTTATGAGAAGGTTAAAACGGCTGTGTTACAGAGTTACGAATTGGTCCCTGAGGCTTACCGCCAACGATTTAGAACTTTAAAAAGGGATGATCAGCAGACTCATGTTGAGTTTGCGCGAATATTATCTTCACAGTTCAATCGCTGGTGTTCTGCCTCTGCAGTTATGACTTTCCAAGGGCTGTGTGATCTGATTATGTTAGAGCAATTTAAGGACACAATCCCTGATCGTATAGCGACGTACATTAACCAACGAAAAATAAAGACTGTTGCTGAAGCTGCGGTTTTGGCAGATGAATATGTGTTGACTCACAAAAATGTTTTTGCAGAACCCCGTATTTGGAGTGAGTGGGGGCGTTCGCAGAGATTTGGGCCTCGCTCGCCGAGATACTTCGGTTCCCGGGCAGAGTTTCATTCAACTAGGGTTGAGCCTGATACCCGTGGTAAAACTGACGTTGGTCAAGAATGTCACTACTGTCAAGAATTAGGTCATTGGAAAAATGAATGTCCGATTCTTAGGTCTAGGGGTAAATTCAGTACAGGTGCTTATGGTAAATCGAGGCCTGCAGCGTTAGCCGCGCCTGTTCCACATCAGTTCACTCATGACGCATTGTCTCATGCCCGGAGCCAGGTGAAGGGTTATATTGATCCCGACTATTTACCTTTCGTTACGGAGGGTTTTGTGTCTATGGTAGGAAGTAAGAACCTAGTGCCAGTAAAGATCCTAAGAGACACAGGTGCCTCTGAATCATTTGTGTTGGAATCTGTGTTACCCTTCTCTGCGGAGACTGATTCGGGGAATAGTGTTCTAATTAGGGGAATAGGTTTGAACACTCTGTCAGTTCCATTGCATAAACTGATGTTGGATTGTGGACTGGTGAAAGGTGAGGTTGTTGTGGGGGTGCGTCCTTCATTGCCTATTGAGGGTATTGACGTGATCCTTGGAAATAACTTGGCTGGGGAGCGTGTGTGGCCTATCGTGTCTCCATCTTTAGTGGTTTCCACTAAGCCGTCAATTGTAGGGATTCCTGATGAGAGTGCGCAGAATTTCCCAGAGGTGTTTTCTGCGTGTGCAGTGACGCGTTCTATGATCCATGACGACCTGGTCACGGAGCTGGCTAACGAGAATACCATAAAGAAGTCTGTTACTGTTTTCCCTGTTATCCCGTTATCTGTATCCCGCTCCGATTTAATCGAGGCGCAACGGACTGACCCTACATTAGAAGAGTTGCGGGACCAAATTGTGCCTGTGGAACAGTTGGGAGATGTCGCACAGGGCTATTTTCTCCAAGAGGAGGTCCTGATGAGAAAGTGGATGTCTCATGGTAGTTGTTTTCTGGGGGAGGCGATTAGTCAGGTTGTGGTACCAGTTAAGCTTCGTGAGTTGGTGCTGACAACTTCTCACAACGACGTTGCTGGGCATATGGGTGTGAGAAAAACCTACAATCGCATATTACGACATTTCTTTTGGCCAAGATTAAAGAGGGATGTTTCTGATTTCATCAAAACTTGTCACACCTGTCAATTAACTGGTAAACCTAATCAAGCTATTAAGCCGGTACCACTGTTCCCTATTCCTGTACTCAGTAAACCTTTTGAGTATCTGATTATTGACTGTGTTGGTCCTCTGCCTCGTTCCAGAAAGGGTAGTAATTATTTGTTGACTGTGATGTGTCAGACCACTAGGTTTCCTGCTGCCTATCCTCTCCGGTCTATCACGACTAAGTCTGTGTTAAAAGCTTTGACTCAGTTTTTCTCACTGTTTGGAATCCCTAAGGTCATTCAAAGTGATCAAGGATCTAATTTCACCTCTAATCTCTTTGGACAGGTTCTCCAACAACTCCATATTAAACACAACTTGTCTAGCGCTTATCATGCCCAAAGTCAAGGAGCACTGGAACGTTTCCATCAAACGCTTAAGTCTTTGTTGAGAGCTTATTGTACTGAGATGGATAAGGATTGGGAGGAGGGGTTGCCTTGGTTACTGTTAGCTGCTAGGGAGGTTTCACAGGAGAGCACAGGTTTTAGCCCAAATGACCTAGTGTTTGGACATAAGGTGCGTGGGCTTTTATCTGTTCTCCAGGATGACTGGAAGTCTCCCGAGCCTCCTCAGTCCCTGTTATCATATGTGTGTGATTTTCGGCGACGCTTGTATGCCGCTGGTGAAATGGCTAAAGAGAAGCTATCATCTTCACAGGACAGGATGAAGAGCATATATGATCGGCGAGCTGAGCCTCGTCACTTTAGTCCAGGTGATCAGGTTCTGGCTCTGCTGCCAATTGTTGGTTCTCCTTTTCAAGCCAAGTTTTAAGGTCCATATACAGTGGTGCGCCAGTACACTGAGTAAAATTATCTAGTTGCCACTCCAGAACGGAGGAAAGCACACCAACTGTGCCATAAAAATTTGTTAAAACCCTATTATGCACGTTCCTCTGAGACTGAACAGGGGGAGTCTACAGAGGACGGTAAGGCTGTTCTTTTGGCTGATACTGTTTATTCCCTGGATTCTGGTTATGCTAGGTCTGTGCAGGAGCAGGAAGATGTTGCTGGTCCCGACGATTGCATACTGCAGGGTAGATTGAAGAATTCAGAGACACTGGAGATTTTAGATAGTCTTCTTACTCATCTACCTGTTGATGGGCGGAAAGAAATGGTTGGTCTGATTCTGAGATTTCCAGGGTTGTTTTCTGATACACCAACACGTACAAACTTAATAGAACATGATATTGACATTGGAGATGCTGACCCCATTCATCAACGGTTCTATAGAGTCTCTTCAGAGAAACTGCGTTGTCTGGATGCTGAGGTCAGGTACATGCTGGAGAGTAAAATAGCAGAGCCTTCTTTCTCCAGTTGGGCTTCTCCCTGTATCTTGGTCAGTAAATCGGATGGAACAAACAGATTTTGTACGGACTACCGTAAGGTAAACGATGTCACTAAGCCGGATTCATTTCCTCTTCCTCGGATGGAGGACTGCGTTGATCAAGTCGGCGCAGCTAAGTTTGTGAGCAAATTTGACCTGTTAAAGGGCTATTGGCAGGTGCCACTGACGAGTAGGGCACGTGAAATCTCTGCCTTTATTACACCTTTTGGTCTGTACTCGTATTCGGTTATGAGTTTCGGGCTGCGTAATGCGCCTGCAACTTTTCAGCGACTTATGAACAGGGTTGTCTCTGGTCTGGCCCGGTGCGCTGTTTATCTGGACGATGTAGTGATATATGCAGATACTTGGGAGGAACATCTGTCCCGTATTCAAGCCTTGTTCGAACGTCTGGCTGCGGGTCGCCTCACGATACATTTGGCTAAATGTGAGTTTGCTCAGGCGACTGTTACATACCTTGGAAAGGTGGTTGGGCAGGGTGAAGTGCGTCCTGTTCGGGCTAAAGTGGTAGCTATTGATGCTTTTCCACTACCAACTACTAAAAAGGAACTGAAGCGTTTCTTGGGAATGATTGGGTATTATCGTGGTTTTTGTAGGAACTTCTCTACTGTGGTCGCTCCCTTGACAGATTTGCTGAAAGCTAAGGCTGTGTACGTATGGTCTTCTCATTGTCAACAGGCTTTCGAAGATGCAAAGAGGTTGCTTACTTCAACTCCGGTACTGGCTGCTCCTCGTGTGGATTTGTCATTTACCTTGCAGGTGGATGCTAGTCATGTGGGGGCGGGTGCAGTGTTGCTGCAAGCAGATGTGGCAGGGGTTGAGAGGCCTGTTAGTTTCTTTTCCAAAAAGTTTAACCATTATCAGTTGAACTATTCGGTCATTGAAAAAGAAGCATTAGCACTTATATGGGCGCTACAACACTTTGAAGTGTATGTTGGGTCGGGTGTAGTACCTATTGTGGTCTACACCGACCATAATCCTCTCACATTTTTGAGGTCCATGAGGTGTCCTAATCAGAGGATAATGAGATGGTGTTTATTTTTACAATCTTTCCATCTAGATGTGCGGCACATCAGGGGGACTGATAACGTGATTGCTGATGCGCTCTCTCGTGCGCCCTGTTCATGAATATTGATGTGACCGACCAGTGTTTGATTTTGTCATGTTCTATCTTTCCTGTTTGTCCCCTCCTAGTCTTGTGTTTTTCTTTCCTCTTAAAGGTTGCTTCCTGTGTAAAGGTTGCTGAGGTCTGCAGAGGAGGATGATGGGTGGGGCAAGTGGAGGGGTGAACATGTACAAATTGTCGGTTTGGGACGCAGGGGCTGGGACGTTGGTCCGGGGTCCTTGTTGGTCCCCGGTCTTATGGGGGGGGGTGTGACGACCCTCCCACTCTGTCTGCCGTATTCTCTCTTTGCTCTTGTTTCCTTATTAGGATGCCGGTGGGCGGAGTTGGGAGGGTCGTCAGCTACTTGGGAAACACCTGGGCCGGGTGTGTCCCAGCATAAATGGACCTCTTCCACATTCATTGGGGAGACTCTCTCCAGGCAGATACTTTGATTTTGGTTGTGATATTTTTGTGGCCTTTTTGGGTTGATTGCTTTGGCACTTCTCAACACTTTTCTATATTACATTTATGCAAGCAAACACTCACTTACACTACTGATTACTGATTACACACCCCATTGTTATTTCAGTTAGTTTACTTTAATTAATAAATATATACTTTGAGTACTCCTTGTCTCCACGTGTCTCCCTTTTGTTACGAACTTGAGCCGGTTCGTGACAAAGGTAACTCATTAAAATGCAAATCAATTTATAACATTTTTGACATGCGTTTTTCTGGATTTCTTTGTTGTTATTCTGTCTCTCACTGTTCAAATAAACCTACCATTAAAATTATAGACTGATCATCTCTTTGTCAGTGGGCAAACGTACAAAATCAGCAGGGGATCAAATACTTTTTTCTGTAGTTTAATATCTGTACGGTTTAATATATGTACAGTTTAATATCCATGTGGTTTAATATCTGTAGGGTTTATTATCTATATAGTTTAATATCTATATAGTTTATAATCTGTATGGTTTAGTATCTATATGGTTTAATATCTATATAGTTTAATATCTGTATGGTTTATTATCTGTATGGTTTAATATCTATATAGTTTAATATCTATATAGTTTATTATCTGTATGGTTTAATATATGTATAGTTTAATATCTGTATAGTTTAATATCTATATAGAAATGGAATTTGTTTTTGATAGTCATACCATGGATCATTAAGCTATTTTACTTAGAATTTTAGGACCTGTCTGTAAAATTTAAAACAAATAAAAGTTATTTGATCAAATATTTAATTTGGCCTTTACTACTATAATCTACATAAACACATTGAATAACACATTGAATAACACATTGAATAACATACTGAATAACACACTGACTAACACACTGAATAACACATTGAATAACACATTTATAAATGGTAAAAAGGACTGTCAAAAATAAATCATAAGAAACAAGGTTTTGAAGTGTCTGTCCTAAATCTAGGAGATATAAGAAAGGTCAGGAAATATATATGTTTTTTGGGACACATATTTAACCCCTGTTTTTTGATGCCACCAAACTACCTCCATACTTGGATTCATTTCTATGAGTTACCTTCAGATGAGTCCCTTGCCACTTGTGCGGGTCATAGAGCTAAACACACTTTCCACCACAGATAAGGAAGGCCGACATAGGCGGATGTGGTGGATTGAGACGCAGCCCATGCAACAAAACAGATATCTCTTAAATTGACTGATTTTGTTGGGGATTTTTGTATTATCTTGATTAGATTGACACACAAATGAGTACAATAGACTCTTAAGGAAATTGTATCTGTGGTTCTGCTCAGTGTTTACATCATGTACCATAATGATAGTTCTCTCTGTGTGTTTCAGTGCTGTTGAGGACACTGGTATACTCTAGCCTTGGACAAGGAGGAGGTGAGTACATTTCTCTATATTCATCACCTGCTCTATAATAGTAACATTTCTCTATATTCATCACCTGTTCTATAATAGTAACATTTCTCTATATTCATCACCTGTTCTATAATAGTAACATTTCTCTATATTCATCACCTGCTCTATAATAGTAACATTTCTCTATATTCATCACCTGTTCTATAATAGTAACATTTCTCTATATTCATCACCTGTTCTATAATAGTAACATTTCTCTATATTCATCACCTGCTCTATAATAGTAACATTTCTCTATATTCATCACCTGCTCTATAATAGTAAAATTTCTCTTTATTCATCACCTGCTCTATAATAGTAACATTTCTCTATATTCATCACCTGTTCTATAATAGTAACATTTCTCTATATTCATCACCTGCTCTATAATAGTAACATTTCTCTATATTCATCACCTGCTCTATAATAGTAACATTTCTCTATATTCATCACCTGTTCTATAATAGTAACATTTCTCTATATTCATCACCTGCTCTATAATAGTAACATTTCTCTATATTCATCACCTGTTCTATAATAGTAACATTTCTCTATATTCATCACCTGCTCTATAATAGTAACATTTCTCTATATTCATCACCTGTTCTATAATAGTAACATTTCTCTATATTCATCACCTGCTCTATAATAGTAACATTTCTCTTTATTCATCACCTGCTCTATAATAGTAACATTTCTCTATATTCATCACCTGCTCAATAACAGTAGCAAAGTTTGGACACACATATTCATTCAAGGGTTTTTCTACATTGCAGTATAATAGTGAAGAAATCAAAACTATGAAAATAACACATATGGAATCATGTAGTAACCAAAAAAGTGTTAAACAAATGAAAATATACTTTAGATTTTAGATTCTTCAAAGTCGCCACCCTTTGCCTTGATGACAGCTTTGCACACTCTTGGCATTCTCTCAACCAGCTTCACCTGGAATGCTTTTCCAACAGTCTTGAAGGAGTTCCCACATATGCTGAGCACTTGTTGGCTGCTTTTCCTTCACTCTGCGTTCCAACTCTACCCAAACCATCTCAATTGGGTTGAGGTCGAGTGATTGTGGAGGCCAGGTCATCTGATGCAGCACTCCATCACTCTCCTTCTTGGTCAAATAGCCCTTACACAGCCTGTATGTGTGTTGGGTCATTGTCCTGTTGAAAAACAAATGATAGTCCCACTAGACGCAAACCAGATGGGATGGCGTTTCACTGCAGAATGCTGTGTTATCCATGCTGGTTAAGTGTGCCTTGAGTTCTAAATAAATCACCCACAGTGTCACCAGCAAAGCACCCCCACACCATAACACCTCCTCCTCCATGCTTCACGGTGGGAACCACACATGTGGAGATCATCCGTTCACCTACTCTGCGTCTCACAAAGACACAGCGGTTGGAACAAGAAATCTCAAATTTGGACAGATATCCACTGGTCTATTGTCCATTGCTCATGTTTCTTGGCCCAAGCAAGTTTCTTCTTCTTATTGGTGTCCTTTAGTAGTGGTTTCTTTGCAGCAATTCGACCATGAAGGCCTGATTCACACAGTCCCCTCTGAACAGTTGATGTTGAGATGTGTCTGTTACTTGAACACTGTGAAGCATTTATTTGGGCTGCAATTTCTGATGCTGGTAACTCTAATGAACTTATCCTCTGCAGCAGAGGTAACTCTGGGTCTTCCTTTCCTGTGGCGGTCCTCATGAGAGCCAGTTTCATCATAGTGCTTGATGGTTTTTACGACTGCACTTGAAGAAACTTTCAAAGCTCTTGACATTTTCCGGATTGACTGACCTTCATGTCTTAAAGTAATGATGGACTGTCATTTCTCTTTGCTTATTTTAGCTTTTCTTTCCATAATATGGACTTGGACTTTTACCAAATAGGAATATCTTCTGCATACCACCCTTACCTTGTCACAACACAACTGATTGTCTCAAACGCATTAAAAAGGAAATAAATTAACTTTTAACAAGGCACACCTGTTAATTGAAATGCATTCCAGGTGACTACCTCATGAAGCTGGTTGAGAGAATGCCAAGACTGTGCAAAGCTGTCATCAAGGCAAAGGGTGGCTATTTGAAGAATATAAAATATTTGTTTAACACTTTTTTGTTTACTACATAGTTTTGATGTCTTCACTATTATTCTACAATGAAGAAAATAGTAAAAATAAAGAAAAACCCTTGAATGAGTAGGTGTGTCCAAACGTTTGACTGGTACTGTACACTGTATGTCTGCATGTGTGTGTGTGTGTCTGTGTGTGTGTGCATGTGTGTGCGTGTGTGTGTGTGTGCATGTGCGTGTGTGCGTGTGTGTGTGTGCGTGTGTGTGTGTCTGTGTCTGTGTGTGTGTGTGTGTGTGTGTGTGTCTATGTGTGTGTGTGTGTGTGTGCGTGTGTGTGTGTGTGCATGTGCGTGTGTGCGTGTGTGTGTCTGTGTCTGTGTGTGCATGTGCGTGTGTGCGTGTGTGTGTCTGTGTCTGTGTGTGTGTGTGTGTGTGTGTGTGTGTGTGTGTGCATGTGTGTGCGTGTGTGTGTGTGTGCATGTGCGTGTGTGTGTGTGTCTGTGTCTGTGTCTGTGTCTGTGTCTGTGTCTGTGTCTGTGTGTGTGTGTGTGTGTGTGTGTGTGTGTGTGTGTGTGTGTGTGTGTGTGTGTGTGTGTGTGTGTGTGTGTGTGTGTGTGTGTGTGTGTGTGTGTGTGTGTGTGTGTGTGACAGAGGGACAGAGGTGTTTAACCATGGGTGATGTTGTTCACATATAGCTACAACCTCAAACAGACACAGATCTACTGCTCTGATAAGTCTCTATATGTGTGTGTGGGGGACAGCCTCTATTTTTACTAATGCTCTCAGCTGTAACGACATTTCATTTGGTGACTTTGGGTGTTTTGAGCATCATGCTATACTGTTTAAATGTCAGCCATCCGTGCTTGTCATAACCCTGTATAGGCCACCAAAGCACTGCCCCAGTTTCTCTACTGATCTATCTGAACTATTGTCTATTGTCCTTGAGAACTATGATACAATCATTGTGTTGGGTGATTTTAATATTCATGTTGACAAAGAGACTGACTCCAAGGCCATTGAATGTATTAATCTGTTGAGCTCTATGGACGTTATCCAACATGTTACTGGGCCCTACCCATAACCGAGGCCATACTCTGGACCTGGTTATTAACAAGGGGCTTTCTATTGACATATCCTCTACGGCCATACTCTGGACCTGGTTATTACCAAGGGGCTTTCTGTTGACATATCCTCTATTGTTGATGTTGCTTTAACTGGATCCTGGACTTCCTGACGGGCCGCCCCCAGGTGGTAAGGGTAGGTAACAAACACATATGCCACACTGATCCTCAACACGGGGGCCCCTCAGGGGTGCGTGCTCAGTCCCCTCCTGTACTCCCTGTTCACCCATGACTGCATGGCCAGGCACGACTCCAACACCATCATTAAGTTTGCCGACGACACAACAGTGGTAGGCCTGATCACCGACAACGATGAGACAGCCTATAGGGAGGAGGTCAGAGACCTGGCCGTGTGGTGCCAGGATAACAACCTCTCCCTCAACGTGACCAAGACAAAGGAGATGATTGTGGACTACAGGAAAAAAAAGAGGACTGAGCACGCCCCCATTCTCATCGACGGGGCTGTAGTGGAACAGGTTGAGAGCTTCAAGATCCTTGGTGTCCACATCACCAACAAACTATCATGGTCCAAACACACCAAGACAGTCGTGAAGAGGGCACGACAAAGCCTATTCCCCCTCAGGAGACTGAAAATATTTGGCATGGGTCCTCAGATCGTCAAAAATTTCTACAGCTGCACCATCAAGAGCCTCCTGACTGGTTGCATCACCGCCTGGTATGGCAACTGCTCGGCCTCCGACCGCAAGGCACTACAGAGGGTAGTGCGTACGGCCCAGTACTTCACTGGGGCCAAGCTTCCTGCCATCCAGGACCTCTATACCAGGCGGTGTCAGAGGAAGGCCCTCAAAATTGTCAAAGACTCCAGCCACCCTAGTCATAGACTGTTCTCTCTGCTACCGCACGGCAAGCAGTACTGGAGCGCCAAGTCTAGGTCCAAAAGGCTTCTTAACAGCTTCTACCCCCAAGCCATAAGACTCCTGAACAGCTAATCATGGCTACCCAGACTATTTATACTGCCCCCCCACCCCATCCTTTTACGCTGCTGCTACTCTGTTAATTATTTATGCATAGTCACTTTAACTCTACCCACATGTACATATTACCTCAACTACCTCAACTAGCCGGTGCCCCCGCACATTGACTCTGCACCGGTACCCCCCTGTAGCCTCCCTACCGTTATTTTACACTTTTTTGTTGTTGTTTTATTTTACTTTTTTATTAAAAATAAATGCACTGTTGGTTAAGGGCTGTAAGTAAGCATTTCAATTTAATGTCTGCACCTGTTGTATTCGGCGCATGTGGCCAATAAAATTTGATTTGATTTGATTCTTTTAAATCCACAACTAGAATCCCTCCACAGCCTCATAGAGGATCTAGATACATTTTCTAACCTCTCTGGATTACAACCAAATTATGATAAATGTACTATTACATTTACGTATTGGATCACTAAAAATACAATGTTTACATTACTATGTAGTTTACCAATAAAATGGTCTGATGGTGATCTGGATATACTCGGAATACATATCCCAAAGGAAATAAATGATCTCACTCCAATACATTTTAATAGAAAGTTAGCAAAAATAGATAAGATCTTGCTACCATGGAACGGTAAATACCTGTCAATTTGTGGAAAAATCACCCTGATTAACTCTTTAGTATTATCCCAGTTTACCTATTTGCTTATGGTCTTGCCTACACCTAGCGAACAGTTTTGTAAATTATATGAGAAAAAAAGATTCCATTTTATTTGGAACGGCAAGCCAGACAAAATTAAACGGGCCTATTTATATAATGAATATGAAGAAATTATTAAATATTAAAGCATTAGACCTATCACTAAAGGTTCAGTCATACAAAAGTTATACTTAAATCCGAATTGGGGCGGCGCACAATTGGCCCAGCGTCGTCCAGGGTGGGGGAGGGAATGGCCGCCAGGGATGTAGCTCAGTTGGTAGAGCATGGCGTTTGCAACGCCAGGGTTGTGGGTTCAATTCCAGTATGAAAATGTTTTATAAAAATAAAAATAAAATGGGGGTCCAGTATGAAATTGTATGCACTCACTAACTGTAAGTCTAATAAATGACTAAAATGTAAATGTAATTGGTTCTCTAGCAAATTAGTAAGATTGTCTCACCCATTTTTCAAGAATGGCCTTGTTCTCCCCACTGTATGTATGTATGTATGTATGTATGTATGTATGTGTATGTGTATATTTGCGAGAAAAAATAACATATGGGGGATTGGAAGTGATGCAGACAATTACATTGATGGAAGTTACAATCTATCTGCAATATTAAAGCTGATCTACACCCTAAAAAAAAAAATGAAAAAAAAAAAAAAAAAAAAAAAAAAAAAAGATAAAACACCAGGTAAAAAACGTATTTTAGATTCTGAACTAAATTTCGAATCACACATCAGGAATGTGACCAAAAAATAGCTTTTTACCACCTGAGGAACATTGCCAAGGTGCGGCCGTTTCTCTCTCAGGCTGATACAGAGAGACTCATCCATGCTTTTATTACAAGCAGGCTTGACTACTGTAATGCTCTCCTGTCTGGTCTACCCAAGAAAGCCATTGGTCAACTGCAAAACATACAGAATGCTGCAGCACGAAAAGATATGGATACTGACCAAGACCAGACGGAGAGCAGTTTTAAGGTCTCTGCACTGGCTGCCTGTGAGTTTTAGAATTAATTTTAAGATCCTTCTATTGGTTTTTCAATCAATCCACGATTGTGTACCCCAATACATGTCAGGTGTACCCTCAGGTCCTCTGGCACTGGCCTTTTAACGACCCCAAAGCCCAGGACCAAGAGGCATGGAGAGGCAGCCTTTAGTTACTATGCCCCCAGCCTCTGGAATAGCCAGAGAACCTGAGGGGGGCTGAAACTGGGGACATATTGAAAAGAGATATTAAAACACATCTTTTTAGCTTTGCTTTTCCTCAGGAGGCTTTTTACTTTTTCAGTTTTTATTGCTATTCTTTAGTTGTTTATCCTCTTGTGTTTGTAGTAAATATTCCTGCTTTTATTGTTATTCTTTAGTTTATCCTCTTATGTTTCTGAAGTCAGAAGTTTATATATATTCTATATAGACAGTATCAGGATAGACTCTATAACCCCTCTATCAGCCCTGGGTCCAGATCTACCTATAGAGTTGGGTTAGGGTTAGGGTTGGGTTAGGGTTAGGTTCTAGGGTTAGGGTTAGAGTTAGGGTTAGGGTTAGAGTTAGGGTTAGGGTTAGGTTCTAGGGTTAGGGTTAGAGTTAGGGTTAGGGTTAGGTTCTAGGGTTAGGGTTAGAGTTAGGGTTAGGGTTAGGTTCTAGGGTTAGAGTTAGGGTTAGGTTCTAGGGTTAGGGTTAGAGTTAGAGTTAGGGTTAGGGTTAGGGTTAGGGTTAGGGTTAGGGTTAGGTTCTAGGGTTAGGGTTAGGGTTAGAGTTGGTGATACAGTGTAAAGTAGAACTAGGGTTAGGGTTAGCTAGTAATTTGCAAATAAATTCATAAAAAATCCTACAATGTGATTTTCTGGATTTTTTCTCTCTCATTTTGTCTGTCATAGTTGACGTGTACCTATGATGAAAATTACAGGCCTCTCTCATCTTTTTAAGTGGGAGAACTTGCACAATTGGTGGCTGACTAAATACTTTTTCCCCCCACTGTATAGCTAGTTGTTTCTATAGACACCATGTAACAGACACAAGCTAGTTGTTTCTCTCTAGACACCATGTAACAGACACAAGCTAGTTGTTTCTCTCCAGACACCATGTAACAGACACAAGCTAGTTGTTTCTCTCTAGACACCATGTAACAGACACAAGCTAGTTGTTTCTCACCAGACACCATGTAACAGACACTAGCTAGTTGTTTCTCTGTAGACACCATGTAACAGACACAAGCTAGTTGTTTCTCTAGACACCATGTAACAGACACAAGCTAGTTGTTTCTCTAGACACCATGTAACAGACACAAGCTAGTTGTTTCTCTCCAGACACCATGTAACAGACACAAGCTAGTTGTTTCTCTAGACACCATGTAACAGACACAAGCTAGTTGTTCCTCTCTAGACACCATGTAACAGACACAAGCTAGTTGTTTCTCTAGACACCATGTAACAGACACAAGCTAGTTGTTTCTCTGTAGACACCATGTAACAGACACAAGCTAGTTGTTTCTCTGTAGACACCATGTAACAGACACAAGCTAGTTGTTTCTCTGTAGACACCATGTAACAGACACAAGCTAGTTGTTTCTCTGTAGACACCATGTAACAGACACAAGCTAGTTGTTTCTCTAGACACCATGTAACAGACACAAGCTAGTTGTTTCTCTCTAGACATGTAACAGACACAAGCTAGTTGTTTCTCTAGACACCATGTAACAGACACAAGCTAGTTGTTTCTCTATTGACACCATGTAACAGACACAAGCTAGTTGTTCCTCTCTAGACACCATGTAACAGACACAAGCTAGTTGTTTCTCTAGACACCATGTAACAGACACAAGCTAGTTGTTTCTCTAGACACCATGTAACAGACACAAGCTAGTTGTTTCTCCAGACACCATGTAACAGACACAAGCTAGTTGTTTCTCTCCAGACACCATGTAACAGACACAAGCTAGTTGTTTCTCTAGACACCATGTAACAGACACAAGCTAGTTGTTTCTCTCCAGACACCATGTAACAGACACAAGCTAGTTGTTTCTCTCTAGACATGTAACAGACACAAGCTAGTTGTTCCTCTCTAGACACCATGTAACAGACACAAGCTAGTTGTTTCTCTAGACACCATGTAACAGACACAAGCTAGTTGTTTCTCTGTAGACACCATGTAACAGACACAAGCTAGTTGTTTCTCTCTAGACACCATGTAACAGACACAAGCTAGTTGTTTCTCTCCAGACACCATGTAACAGACACAAGCTAGTTGTTTCTCTAGACACCATGAAACAGACACAAGCTAGTTGTTCCTCTCTAGACACCATGTAACAGACACAAGCTAGTTGTTTCTCTCCAGACACCATGTAACAGACACAAGCTAGTTGTTTCTCTCTAGACACCATGTAACAGACACAAGCTAGTTGTTCCTCTCTAGACACCATGTAACAGACACAAGCTAGTTGTTTCTCTCCAGACACCATGTAACAGACACAAGCTAGTTGTTTCTCTGTAGACACCATGTAACAGACACAAGCTAGTTGTTTCTCTCCAGACACCATGTAACAGACACAAGCTAGTTGTTTCTCTAGACACCATGTAACATACACAAGCTAGTTGTTTCTCTGTAGACACCATGTAACAGACACAAGCTAGTTGTTTCTCTAGACACCATGTAACAGACACAAGCTAGTTGTTTCTCTCCAGACACCATGTAACAGACACAAGCTAGTTGTTTCTCTGTAGACACCATGTAACAGACACAAGCTAGTTGTTTCTCTCTAGACACCATGTAACAGACACAAGCTAGATGTTTCTCTCCAGACACCATGTAACAGACACAAGCTAGTTGTTTCTCTAGACACCATGTAACAGACACAGGCTAGTTGTTTCTCTCCAGACACCATGTAACAGACACAAGCTAGTTGTTTCTCTCCAGACACCATGTAACAGACACAAGCTAGTTGTTTCTCTCTAGACACCATGTAACAGACACAAGCTAGTTGTTCCTCTCTAGACACCATGTAACAGACACAAGCTAGTTGTTTCTCTCCAGACACCATGTAACAGACACAAGCTAGTTGTTTCTCTAGACACCATGTAACAGACACAGGCTAGTTGTTTCTCTCCAGACACCATGTAACAGACCCAAGCTAGTTGTTTCTCTCCAGACACCATGTAACAGACACAAGCTAGTTGTTTCTCTCCAGACACCATGTAACAGACACAAGCTAGTTGTTTCTCTAGACACCATGTAACATACACAAGCTAGTTGTTTCTCTGTAGACACCATGTAACAGACACAAGCTAGTTGTTTCTCTAGACACCATGTAACAGACACAAGCTAGTTGTTTCTCTCCAGACACCATGTAACAGACACAAGCTAGTTGTTTCTCTGTAGACACCATGTAACAGACACAAGCTAGTTGTTTCTCTCTAGACACCATGTAACAGACACAAGCTAGATGTTTCTCTCCAGACACCATGTAACAGACACAAGCTAGTTGTTTCTCTAGACACCATGTAACAGACACAGGCTAGTTGTTTCTCTCCAGACACCATGTAACAGACACAAGCTAGTTGTTTCTCTCCAGACACCATGTAACAGACACAAGCTAGTTGTTTCTCTCTAGACACCATGTAACAGACACAAGCTAGTTGTTTCTCTCTAGACACCATGTAACAGACACAAGCTAGTTGTTTCTCTCTAGACACCATGTAACAGACACAAGCTAGTTGTTTATCTCCAGACACCATGTAACAGACACAAGCTAGTTGTTTCTCTGTAGACACCATGTAACAGACACAAGCTAGTTGTTTCTCTGTAGACACCATGTAACAGACACAAGCTAGTTGTTTCTCTGTAGACACCATGTAACAGACACAAGCTAGTTGTTTCTCTGTAGACACCATGTAACAGACATAAGCTAGTTGTTTCTCTCCAGACACCATGTAACAGACACAAGCTAGTTGTTTCTCTGTAGACACCATGTAACAGACATAAGCTAGTTGTTTCTCTCTAGACACCATGTAACAGACACAAGCTAGTTACAGACACTGTACTTAATTACAGCTACTGATTGCAGAAAACCAATGTCTTCTTGTCTGCCACCCAGACAGCTGGCATCGGGTAAGTTTGGCTTTATGCATAGCTTGGGTTTTGTCCAGTAAGGCTTAAACTATGTATTTAGATTGTAGTTGGGTATTGTAGCTAGGCATCGTGGGTTGTTGTGGGTAGTTGTTGTATGTAGTTATTGTAGGTTACTTTTGTATTCGGCGGTGCCGGGTGTAGCACGAAGCTAGCTAGCTAACTCACCTCCTGGACTAGCTGGCAAGTAGCTATTAGCAACGGTAGCAACTAAATACAATATCCTTTTAGCCAGCTACATTCGTTCGCAGCGACGCCGTTTTTCAAACAAAGTCAACACAGCAGCCATTGCTAGCTAGCCAACACTACCAGCTAGCTGTACTGTAGTAGCTAAATACAATATCTTTGTGCTAGCTAGCCAACGTTTAATTATTGCTGCGTTATGAAAGAACTAGACACGGACACAAATTATCTGTTTAGTGTGTTAACACACTATTGGTAGTTTGTTGTAACCAAGTATTGGTGCTAAACTGTGTGTTATTGGATGCTAGCATGCTAGTTAGCTATGGCATCATAGTTAGCTAGCTGAATAAAGTAAGTTGAGTCTATTCCTTGAAACATTGAACCGCTGTAGTTTACAACAATTCTAATTTCTAAAGTGGAAGTTGGGAGAGTTTTATTCGGGTGGTTCAGTGAAACAATTATAGTTTCTGAGGTGGAAGTTGGGAGAGTTATATTTTTTTGGTGAGGGAGGCCCTGCTCTCTCCTTTCCCAGATGTTTAGTTCATTTCATTCCGATCTCCTCTGCATTATTGTAGCCATCTGCTACACCCTGTCAACTATGCCTCTGCCTATCCCTGTTCTCTCCTCTCCGCACAGGCTACACAAACGCCTCACACCGCGTGGCTGCTGCCTCTCTAACCTGGTGGTCCCTGCACGCACCACACACCTGGAGTTCCAGGTCTCAGGCAGCCTCTGGAACTGCCGTTCTGCTGCCAACAAGGCTGACTTCATCCCAGCCTATGCTACCCTCCAGTCCCTCGACTTCCTGGCGCTGACGGAAACATGGATTACCACTGAAAACACTGCTACTCCTACTGCTCTCTCCTCATCTGACCATGTGTTCTCGCATACCCCGAGAGCATTCCGCATTGTCTCCGTGCTGCTGTACTGTTTGTTGCTACTTGTGCTGTTTGTTGCTACTTGGCTACCTGCCAAACTATTCACGTTTTACTTTTAATAAACGTTTAATCAATCTCTGTGTTCAACAAATTTACCAACTTTTTAGTTTTGTCCTCACTCATCTTTTTTCGTTAAACTTTTTCACCCCGGACGTTTTATCCCGAGACAGAAGAGTCATTTTCCTGTGCGTTTTAGCTGCCAACTTTACTCAACTTTTTCCCTCCGGACGCTTTATCTGGACACGGTTCGTCAACATCTTCAACAGCCGAAGCTAAGTAGTAACATTAACATGATGTCTTCTAATTGCAGTCGCTGTACTCATAATATACAGGAGAACGATCGCCTTACGGCGAGAATAGCTGTGCTACAAGCCCAGCTTCAGACGCAATCGTTAGGCAAGGGTAATTTCAGTGTAGGAAAGGAAGAAACAGCGTCTGTGCCACCAGTAAGTACAGACAGTAACGTTAGTATAAATCCCCCCGCACAGTCCCCGCAGCCGGACAACTTTCTCATGGCTTCTGGAGGGAAATACTGTTGGAATGCTCAACCGGTGTCGCTCATTCAGCCGACAGAAACCTTCAACCGGTTTTCCCCATTATGTAGCGAGTCGGAGTCTGAGTCTGAGTCTTCTCTTGTCTCTACTCCTCCCGTTACGGGGTCTGAGACGCCGAAGGCTCCCACCATTAGCTCTGACAAATTGAAAACCCTAGTCATTGGCGACTCCATTACCCGCAGTATTAGACTTAAAACGAATCACCCAGCGATCATACACTGTTTACCAGGGGGCAGGGCTACCGACGTTAAGGCTAATCTAAAGATGGTGCTGGCTAAAGCTAAAACTGGCGAGTGTAGAGAGTATAGAGATATTGTTATCCACGTCGGCACCAACGATGTTAGGATGAAACAGTCAGAGGTCACCAAGTGCAACATAGCTTCAGCGTGTAAATCAGCTAGAAAGATGTGTCGGCATCGAGTAATTGTCTCTGGCCCCCTCCCAGTTAGGGGAAGTGACGAGCTCTACAGCAGAGTCTCAGCACTCAATCGCTGGTTGAAAACTGTTTTCTGCCCCTCCCAAAAGATAACATTTGTGGATAATTGGCCCTCTTTCTGGGACTCACCCACAAACAGGACCAAGCCTGACCTGCTGAGGAGTGACGGACTCCATCCTAGCTGGAGGGGTGCTCTCCTCTTATCTACCAACATAGATAGGGCTCTAACTCCTCTAGCCCCACAGTGAAATAGGGTGCAGGCCAGGCAGCAGGCTGTTAGCCAACCTGCCAGCTTAGTGGAGTCTGCCAATAGCATAGTCAGTGTAGTCAGCTCAGCCATACCCATTGAGACTGTGTCTGTGCCTCGACCTAGGTTGGGCAAAACTAAACATGGCGGTGTTCACCCTAGCAATCTTATTAGGATAAAGACCTCCTCCATTCCTGCCATTATTGAAAGAGATCGTGATACCTCACATCTCAAAATAGGGTTACTTAATGTTAGATCCCTCACTTCAAAGGCAGTCATAGTCAATGAACTAATCACTGATCATAATCTTGATGTGATTGGCCTGACTGAAACATGGCTTAAGCCTGATGAATTTGCTGTGTTAAATGAGGCCTCACCTCCTGGTTACACTAGTGACCATATTCCCCGTGCATCCCGCAAAGGCGGAGGTGTTGCTAACATTTACGATAGCAAATTTCAATAAAAAAAAAAAAAAAATGGCGTTTTCATCTTTTGAGCTTCTAGTCATGAAATCTATGCAGCCTACTCAATCACTTTTTATAGCTACTGTTTACAGGCCTCCTGGGCCATATACAGCGTTCCTCTCTGAGTTTCCTGAATTCCTATCAGACCTTGTAGTCATAGCAGATCATATTCTAATTTTTGGTGATTTTAATATTCACATGGAGAAGTCCACAGACCCACTCCAAAAGTCTTTTGGAGCCATCATCGACTCAGTGGGTTTTGTCCAACATGTCTCTGGACCTACTCACTGCCACAGTCATACTCTGGACCTAGTTTTGTCCCATGGAATAAATGTTGTAGATCTTAATGTTTTTCCACAAAATCCTGGACTATCGGACCACCATTTTATTACGTTTGCAATCGCAACAAATAATCTGCTCAGACCCCAACCAAGGAGCATCAAAAGTCGTGCTATAAATTCTCAGACAACACAAAAATTCCTTGATGCCCTTCCAGACTCCTTCTGCCTACCCAAGGACGTCAGAGGACAAAAATCAGTTAACCACTTAACTGAGGAACTCAATTTAACCTTGCGCAATACCCTAGATGCAGTTGCACCCCTAAAAACGAAAAACATTTGTCATAAGAAACTAGCTCCCTGGTATACAGAAAATACCCGAGCTTTGAAGCAAGCTTCCAGGAAATTGGAACGGAAATGGCGCCACACCAAACTGGAAGTCTTCCGACTAGCTTGGAAAGACAGTACCGTGCAGTACCGAAGAGCCCTCACTGCTGCTCGATCATCCTACTTTTCCAACTTAATCGAGGAAAATAAGAATAATCCAAAATTTCTTTTTGATACTGTTGCAAAGCTAACTAAAAAGCAGCATTCCCCAAGAGAGGATGGCTTTCACTTCAGCAGTAATAAATTCATGAACTTCTTTGAGGAAAAGATCATGACCATTAGAAAGCAAATTACGGACTCCTCTTTGAATCTGCGTATTCCTCCAGGGCTTAGCTGTCCTGGATCTGCACAGCTCTGCGAGGGCCTGGGATCGGGAGAGACACTTAAGTGTTTTAGTACTATATCTCTTGACACAATGATGAAAATAATCATGGCCTCTAAACCTTCAAGCTGCATACTGGATCCTATTCCTACTAAACTGCTGAAGGAGCTGCTTCCTGTGCTTGGCCCTCCTATGTTGAACATAATAAACAGCTCTCTATCCACCGGATGTGTACCAAACTCACTAAAAGTGGCAGTGATAAAGCCTCTCTTGAAAAAGCCAAACCTTGACCCGGAAAATATAAAAAACTATCGGCCTATATCGAATCTTCCATTCCTCTCAAAAATTTTAGAAAAAGCTGTTGCGCAGCAACTCACTGCCTTCCTGAAGACAAACAATGTATACGAAATGCTTCAGTCTGGTTTTAGACCCCATCATAGCACTGAGACTGCACTTGTGAAGGTGGTAAATGACCTTTTAATGGCGTCAGACCGAGGCTCTGCATCTGTCCTCGTGCTACTAGACCTTAGTGCTGCCTTTGACACCATCGATCACCACATTCTTTTGGAGAGACTGGAAACCCAAATTGGTCTACACGGACAAGTTCTGGCCTGGTTTAGATCTTACCTGTCGGAAAGATATCAGTTTGTCTCTGTGAATGGTCTGTCCTCCGACAAATCAACTGTACATTTCGGTGTTCCTCAAGGTTCCGTTTTAGGACCACTATTGTTTTCACTATATATTTTACCTCTTGGGGATGTTATTCGAAAACATAATGTTAACTTTCACTGCTATGCGGATGACACACAGCTGTACATTTCAATGAAACATGGTGAAGCCCCAAAATTGCCCTCGCTAGAAGCCTGTGTTTCAGACATAAGGAAGTGGATGGCTGAAAACTTTTTACTTTTAAACTCGGACAAAACAGAGATGCTTGTTCTAGGTCCCAAGAAACAAAGAGATCTTCTGTTAAATCTGACAATTCATCTTGATGGTTGTAAAGTCGTCTCAAATAAAACTGTGAAGGACCTCGGCGTTACTCTTGACCCTGATCTCTCTTTTGACGAACATATCAAGACTGTTTCAAGGATAGTTTTTTTCCATCTACGTAACATTGCAAAAATCAGAAATTTTCTGTCCAAAAATGATGCAGAAAAATTAATCCATGCATTTGTTACTTCTAGGTTAGACTACTGCAATGCTCTATTTTCCGGCTACCCGGATAAAGCACTAAATAAACTTCAGTTAGTGTTAAATACGGCTGCTAGAATCCTGACTAGAACCAAGAAATTTGATCATATTACTCCAGTGCTAGCTTCCCTACACTGGCTTCCTGTTAAGGCAAGGGCTGATTTCAAGGTTTTACTGTTAACCTATAAAGCGTTACATGGGCTTGCTCCTACCTATCTTTCCGAGTTGGTCCTGCCGTACATACCAATACGTACGCTACGGTCACAAGACGCAGGCCTCCTAATTGTCCCTAGAATTTCTAAGCAAACAGCGGGAGGCAGGGCTTTCTCCTATAGATCTCCATTTTTATGGAACAGTCTGCCTACCCATGTGAGAGACGCAGACTCGGTCTCAACCTTTAAGTCTTTACTGAAGACTTATCTCTTCAGTAGGTCATATGATTGAGTGTAGTCTGGCCCAGGAGTGTGAAGGTGAACGGAAAGGCTCTGGAGCAACGAACAGCCCTTGCTGTCTCTGCCAGGCCGGTTCCCCTCTCCACTGGGGTTCTCTGCCTCTAACCCTGTTGCAGGGGCTGAGTCACTGGCTTGCTGGTGCTCTTTCATGCCGTCCCTGGGAGGGGTGCGTCACTTGAGTGGGTTGAGTTACTGACGTGATCTTCCTGTCTGGGTTGGCGCCCCCCCTTGGTTTGTGCTGTGGTGGAGACCTCTGTGGGCTATACTCGGCCTTGTCTCAGGATTGTAAGTTGGTGGTTGAGGATATCCCTCTAGTGGTGCGGGGGCTGTGCTTTGGCAGAGTGGGTGGGGTTATATCCTTCCTGTTTGGCCCTGTCCGGGGGTTTCTTCGGATGGGGCCACAGTGTCTCCGGACCGCTCCTGTCTCAGCCTCCAGTATTTATGCTGCAGTAGTTTATGTGTCGGGGGGCTGGGGTTAGTTGGTTATACCTGGAGTACTTCTCCTGTCTTATCCAGTGTCCTGTGTGAATTTAAGTATGCTCTCTCTAATTCTCTCGTTCTCTCTTTCTCTCTGAGAACCTGAGCCCTAGGACCATACGTCAGGACTACCGGGCATGATGACACCTTGCTGTCCCCAGTCCGCCTGGCCTTGCTGCTATTCCAGTTTCAACTGTTCTGCCTGCGGTTACGAAACCCCTACCTGTCCCAGACCTGCTGTTTTCAACTCTTAATGATCGGCTATGAAAAGCCAACTGAGAGACCTGAGCCCTAGGACCATACGTCGGGACTATGAAAAGCCAACTGAGATTTATTCCTGATTATTATTTGACCATGCTTGTCACTTATGAACATTTTTGAACATCTTGGCATGGTTCTGTTATAATCTCCACCCGGCACAGCCAGAAGAGGACTGGCCACCCCTCATAGCCTGGTTCCTCTCTAGGTTTCTTCCTAGGTTTTCGCCTTTCTAGGGAGTTTTTCCTAGCCACCGTGCTTCTACACCTGCATTACTAGCTGTTTGGGGTTTTAGGCTGGGTTTCTGTACAGCACTTCGAGATATTAGCTGATGTAAGAAGGGCTATATAAAATAAAATTGATTGATTGATCTGGTCAGAGGGGTGGTGGCACAGGAATCCTCATCTCTCCCAAGTGGACATTCTCAATTTTTCCCCTAATCCATCTGTCTATCTCCTCATTTGAATTCCACGCTGTCACAGTCACTAGCCCATTTAAGCTTAATATCCTTGTCATCTATCGCCCTCCAGGTTCCCTTGGAGAGTTCACCAATGAGCTTGACGCCTTGATAAGTTCCTTTCCTGAGGATGGCTCACCCCTCACAGTTTTGGGGGATTTCAACCTCCCTACGTCTACATTTAACTCATTTCTCTCTGCCTCCTTCTTTCCACTCCTCTCCTCTTTTGACCTCACCCTCTCACCGTCCCCCCCTACTCACAAGGCAGGCAATACGCTTGACTTCATCTTTACTAGATGTTGCTCTTCTACTAATCTCACTGCAACTCCCCTCCATGTCTCCGACCACTACTTTGTATCCTTTTCTCTCTCGCTCTCCTCCAACACTACTCACTCTGCCCCTACACAGATGGTAACGCGCCGTCGCAACCTTCGCTCTCTCTCTCCCACTACTCTCTCCTCTTCCATCCTATCATCTCTTCCCTCTGCTCAATCCTTCTCCCTCCAATCTCCTGATTCTGCCTCCTCAACCCTCCTCTCCTCCCTTTCTGCATCCTTTGACTCCCTGTGTCCCCTATCCTCCCGGCCGGCTCGGTCCTCCCCTCCAGCTCCGTGGCTTGATGACTCATTGCGAGCTCACAGAACAGAGCTCCGGGCAGCTGAGCGGAAATGGAAGAAAACTAAACTCCCTGCCGACCTGGCATCTTTTCACTCCCTCCTCTCTACATTTTCTTCATCTGTTTCTGCTGCTAAGGCCACTTTCTACCACTCTAAATTCCAAGCATCTGCCTCTAACCCTAGGAAGCTCTTTGCCACATCTCCTCACTGCTGAATCCCCCCCCCCCCCCCCCTCCTCCCTCTCTGTGGATGACTTTGTCAACCACTTTGAAAAGAAGGTTGACGACATCCGATCCTCGTTTGTTAAGTCTAATGACACTGCTGGTCCTGCTCACACTGCCCTACCCTATGCTTTGACTTCTTTCTCCCCTCTCTCTCCAGATAAAATCTTGCGACTTGTGACTGCAGGCCGCCCAACAACCTGCCCGCTTGACCCCATCCCCTCCTCTCTTCTCCAGACCATCTCCGGTGACCTTCTCCCCTACCTCATCTCGCTGATCAACTCATCCTTGACCGCTGGCTATGTCCCTTCCGTCTTCAAGAGAGCGATAGTTGCACCCCTTCTCAAAAAACCAACACTCGATCCCACTGATGTCAACAACTACAGACCAGTATCCCTTCTTTCTTTTCTTTCCAAAACTATTGAGCGTGCCGTCTTTAGCCAACTCTCTTGCTATCTCTCTCAGAATGACCTTCTTGATCCAAACCAGTCAGGTTTCAGGACTGGTCATTCAACTGAGACTGCTCTTCTCTGTGTCACGGAGGCTCTCCGCACTGCTAAAGCTAACTCTCTCTCCTCTGCTCTTGTCCTTCTAGACCTGTCTGCTGCCTTTGATACTGTGAACCATCAGATCCTCCTCTCCACCCTCTCCGAGCTGGGCATCTCCGGCGCGGCTCACTCCTGGATTGCGTCCTACCTGACCGGTCGCTCCTACCAAGTGGCGTGGCGAGAAGCTGTCTCCGCACCACGTGCTCTCACCACTGGTGTCCCCCAGGGCTCAGTTCTAGGCCCTCTCCTTTTTTCCCTATACACCAAGTCACTTGGCTCTGTCATATCCTCACATGGCCTCTCCTATCATTGCTACGCTGACGATACACAACTAATCTTCTCCTTTCCCCCTTCTGATAACCAGGTGGCGAATCGCATCTCTGCATGTCTGGCAGACATATCAGTATGGATGACGGATCACCACCTCAAGCTGAACCCTGGCAAGACGGAGCTGCTCTTCCTCCCGGGGAAGGACTGCCCGTTCCATGATCTCGCCATCACGGTTGACAACTCCGTTGTGTCCTCCTCCCAGAGTGCCAAGAGCCTTGGCGTGACCCTGGACAACACCCGGTCGTTCTCCGCTAACATCAAGGCGGTGACCCGATCCTGCAGGTTCATGCTCTACAACATTAGGAGAGTACGACCCTGCCTTACACAGGAAGCGGCACAGGTCCTAATCCAGGCACTTGTCATCTCCCGTCTGGATTACTGCAACTCGCTGTTGGCTGGGCTCCCTGCCTGTGCCATTAAAC